>NC_024325.1:6018244-6045259 GCF_000523025.1 Cynoglossus semilaevis | reverse complement strand
AGCACAATTGCAAAAATTAAAGAGGCCCTGAACTTCATGAGGAATCAACAATTTGAGGTACATTGTTAATTATTTATTACATTCTATCCTTTTGCTTTTACAAAAACAAATGCAGTTTTATAATTTTTTCTCTTTCTTATTTAACAGGTCCCTTTCATAGCCTTTTATAGGAAAGAGTATGTAGAACCAGAGTTAAACATCAATGACCTGTGGAAGGTGTGGCAATGGGATGAAAAGGTAAAGGTTTTGAAATCTGTATCTTCTTCATTTTTGTAATGGACTGTGCCAACTAAATAACAAACACAATTTGTCCTCTATCCCTCAGTGGACTCAACTGAGGACCAGGAAACAGAACTTGACCCGTCTGTTTCAAAAGATGCAGTCCTACCAGTTTGAACAGATCTCTGCTGATCCTGACAAACCTTTGGCTGACGGCATCCGTCCTTTGGACACTGCTGATATGGAGAGGTATGTTTTCAATGCACTCGAAGAGTGTTTGTAACGTGATTTTTGATTGACATAGGTGATTATTAATGGTCTTTGCCTTTTTAAAAACATCACTTTCTACAGGTTAAAAGATGTGCAGACTCTAGAAGAGCTGGGTGATGTGTATAATCACTTCCTGCTTTACTATGGGCGTGATATCCCTAAAATGCAAAATGCTGCGAAGACCAACAAAAAGAAGCTTAAGAAGATTAAAGAGGTTTCAGAAGATGGTAAGATGGGTGTGACTGATTTATGAACTCATCTGATGATACTGTAATTTTGACACAAGCCTAGTGCGCTGTTAGGTGTAACAGTGTGCTCTATGATTGGCATTGGTCTAGGTGAAGAAGAGGAATTGGAGGTAGAGGAGGAAGAGGAACAGAAAGGACCTGACCTCAAGTTGGCATCTCGTAGAGATATGTACAGCATTTGTCAGAGTGTAGGACTTGGTGAGTCCCATGTTTTATTTTATTTTTTTGATGGATCAATGATGGATCTTAGTGTATTATTGCTTACTGTGTATATTTTCCCCGCAGTGTTCACATTCTTTGCACAGTGTTTATATTTCACCTGCAGTTTACACTGTTTTCCATTTTGATCATACTTAATTAAAAGTTGAAATATTCTTCATATGTCTATCTCAGTGGTTAATCTTTGTACTGGTAATTAACTGTGTCTTTATTGTGTAATACACAATAAAGTGCACCAAATCTACATACTAAAAAAAGGTGTGTAAGTCTCTTAGTAAGTACTAGAATTTTGAAACTATTTCTGCTGTTGTATATGTTCCCGCACCATATAACTCCCATGTGCTTCAACTGTTCATCTTGAACTTAACATGATTCTTTCTTGCAGATGGCTTGGCCAAAAAGTTTGGATTGACTCCAGAACAGTTTGGAGAAAATCTGAGAGACAGCTACCAGCGTCACGAGACTGAGCAGTTCCCTGCTGAGCCAGTGGAACTGGCCAAAGATTATGTGTGTAGCCAGTTCTCCACTCCTGAGGCTGTACTGGAAGGAACCAGGTACATGGTGGCCATGCAGATCGCCCGTGAACCGTTGGTTAGACACGTTCTCCGACAGACCTTCCAGGAAAGAGCTAAGATCAACATCAAGCCCACAAAGAAAGGCAAAAAGGTGGGTCACGGTTTGACTGCGGCAAACTCCTGTATAACTATGTTCATTTTGAGCCATTCTAACCAGATTTTGATCAATTGTTTTCTTTCTGTAGGAGGTAGATGAAGCTCATTATGCCTATTCCTTCAAGTACCTTAAGAACAAACCTGTGAAAGAGCTGAACGGAGATCAGTTTTTAAAGATGTGCCTGGCAGAGGATGAGGGGCTGCTTACCATTGACATCTGTATAGACCTCATAGGAGTCAAAGGGTAAATACTATATATGTAATACTGACCACCTACAAAGATAGTAAAATCTGTTTTTTGTGTTAGGTTGCCTAATGTGATTGGACCAAACACAGGACATGAATACAGGCAGAAATTCTATCACTTTTGAGACATTGAAAAACAAGATAGACTTTAACAAAAGGGTGTTCATAAATGCCCGAGATGTGACTGTCATTCTGGTAATTCTCTGCCTCTCCCTGTCTTTTTGCTTCTCTCCTCAGGTATGGGGACCAGACGTACTTTGATGAGATCAAGCAATTCTATTACAGGGATGAGTTCAGTCATCAGGTGCAGGAGTGGAACAAGCAAAGAACCTTAGCTATAGAGAGAGCTCTCACCCAATTCCTCTACCCTCAAATGGCTAAGGAGCTTAAGATCAAGCTTGTCACTGAGGCCAAAGATAGCATTACCAGGGTAATTTGTGATTTTACTATGCTGTATGCACTTCTATGTTGATGCATAAATGTAAAAGTATAACAGTATTGTTTTTATGGTTTATGCTGCATAATAATTTTTTTGAAAAGTCCTTCTGAATGATTTTTCTTCTTGCAGTCGTGCTGCCGTCGGTTGTACAATTGGCTTAAAGTGGCTCCTTACAGACCAGATCAACAAGTTGAGGAAGATGATGATCTGATGGATGAGAATCAGGGCAAAGGCATTAGAGTACTAGGTGTAGCCTATGCACCCAGCAGGTAAGGACCCCCCGTCCTCCTTTCTTTGGTGAACCAAATTTCAAATATAGAAAAGACACTGTTTTGTACATTTTACCTTCTTGTTTATTCTGAGAGATTGTTACACAAACTGTTTTCTTTGTTCTAACAGAGATACACCAGTATTCTGTGCTCTGATCAACGGGGAAGGAGAGGTGATCGACTTTTTGCGTCTACCTTACTTCATGAAAAGGAGAAATGCCTTCAGGGAGGATGAGCGAGAAAAGAAGGTAGAAGAGAACTTAACTGTGTTAAGTTTGGTGCCACACAAAAATATCCTTTTAGAACATTGTTCAACATGAAAAACACACATCATTCTTGTGTGTGACATTCCCAGGCTGCTGATATTGAAAATCTCAAGAAGTTTCTGTCCAGCAAAAAGCCTCATGTGGTTGCCGTTGCTGGAGAAAACAGGTAAGCAGTAGTTTAGCAGAAAAAAACTGTTTATTTGGAATTTAAGAAACAGGTATTTGAGAGTCAACGTGTAAATGATCAAATGTTCTGTCTAAACGCAGAGATGCGCAAATGATTATGGAGGACATCAAGAGGACCATCAGTGAACTTGAACAGGAGTCCTCTCTGCCTGCTGTTGGAGTGGAGCTTGTTGACAATGAATTGGCTACGCTGTATATGAACAGCAAGAAATCTGAGGTAAAAACTACAAAAACACACAGTCAATGTATATGGTATTTGACCTCAGCATTTCCTTGGCTAAATCCAAAGAAGTTTGGTGTATATGTGAACTTTTTGTTTGTCTTAAGGTGGATTTTAGGGATTACCCTCCCCTGCTACGACAGGCTGTGTCCATAGCCAGGAAGATCCAGGATCCCCTGGTGGAGTACGCTCAGGTGTGCGGCACGGATGAAGACATTCTGTGCCTGAAACTGCACCCTTTACAGGTGAGAGACAAACCAAAGACATGGCATCACTTTGTGTTGCCTCAATAACTACATACATCATATGTTTTTATAGTGTGCTTGTATAATCAAACCTCAGAGAGCTGGTAATGAAACCAAAATAACTGCACATCTACTGAATCTTTGTCCATCAACATTTCTTTTCTGTTCTCAGGAACATGTGGTTAAGGAAGATATGCTGTCTGCTCTCTACTGTGAATTCATCAACCGTGTCAATGAGGTTGGAGTGGACGTAAACAGAGCCATAGCCCATTCTCATACTCAGAGCCTGGTCCAGTACGTCTGTGGTTTGGGGCCAAGGAAAGGGTCCCACCTCCTTAAGGTCTGAACCTCCTCTGTTACTGTACATTCATCTGAGAGCCAGATCTTCAGACTCAACAACTGATGTGAAAATTGTCTTTATTTAGATTCTGAAGCAGAACAACACACGTCTGGAAAACAGGACTCAGCTGGTGACAATGTGTCACATGGGCCCAAAGGTTTTTATCAATTGCGCTGGTTTCATTAAGATTGATACTGCATCACTCGGAGACAGGTTGGTACAAAAGTACTGATTGTTTTTCATTATTGCCGCATCCACCAATCACACACAAAGCTTTAATTTTGAAATCTGAATTGTTTTGAATGTGTTTTCCCCCTTAAACAGCACAGACTCCTATATTGAAGTTCTGGATGGCTCTCGCGTCCACCCTGAGACATATGAGTGGGCTCGCAAGATGGCTGTGGATGCACTTGAGTATGATGAATCAGCAGAGGATGCTAATCCAGCCGGAGCTTTGGAGGAAATCTTGGAAAATCCAGAACGTCTCAAAGATCTGGACCTGGATGCCTTTGCTGAAGAGTTGGAGAGACAGGTTTGTACAAGCTAAATTGACTACAAGGAGCCAAAATAAACCAATGCTGTTAAACACACTTTAACCTCACAAACTTGTTTTGGTTTTGCTCTTTAGGGCTATGGTAACAAGGGAATTACTCTGTATGACATCCGTGCAGAGTTGAGCTGCAGGTACAAAGATCTGAGAGTTCCCTACAGAGTCCCCAACACTGAAGAGGTGTTTAATCTGCTCACCAAGGAAACGCCAGAGACATTTTATATTGGTACTGGTCACTGCACTAAATTACAGACAAGTAACATGGACTCGTTCGGAGGAAAAGCTGCACATTTCTCATTGATGACTATGCTGCTTATTCTTTCTTTTCTAACAGGTAAACTCATCACGAGCATTGTAACTGGTATTGCTCACCGGCGGCCACAGGGTGAAAGCTATGACCAGGCTATACGTAATGACAACACAGGTCTGTGGCAGTGTCCTTTCTGCCAACAGGACAACTTCCCTGAGCTCAGTGAGGTAATATACATATGATATTTAATTCAACTGTAATAAAGGCTACCAACTGATGCTCTGACCACTAAAACAACATTCCTCTTCTACAGGTGTGGAATCACTTTGACAGTGGTTCCTGTCCTGGTCAAGCCATTGGTGTGCGCTCCAGATTAGATAATGGTGTCCAGGGATTTATTCCTACCAAATTTCTCAGCGACAAAGTTGTTAAGCACCCTGAGGAAAGAGTCAAGGTTAGGGTGCTCCCGTAAATCTCATACTGTTTTAGACTTTGTTAATTATATCTTCAAATGTTACCTTTATGTTTTTTAAGGTGCTACTAGTTTTTTTTATTTGTTATGCCACCACACCTGTGTGAAACTGATTGTTCCTCCTCCATCTGTCACATCAGGTGGGCATGACCGTCCACTGCCGCATCATGAAAATAGACATCGAAAAATTCAGTGTGGACCTCACGTGTCGCACCTCAGACTTGATGGACAAGGCCAACGAGTGGAAGCTTCCGAAGGACAGTTACTATGACTTTGACACAGAGGCTGAAGACCAAAAACAGGAGGAGGAGCTCAAAAAGAAGCAACAGAGAACACGTCAGTAGAACTAAAATATTTCAAATGTGGTACTCGGTCGCTATGTGAAGAAATCTTTATCTTATTAAATATATACATATATACATACAAATGGGTATTAACATTTTATGTGCATCATCTGCTTGGTTGCAGCTTATATAAAGCGTGTGATTGCCCACCCCAACTTCCACAACATCAGTTTTAACCAGGCAGAGAAGATGATGGAAACTCTGGACCAGGGAGACTTGATCATCAGACCCAGCAGCAAAGGAGAGAACCATCTCACTGTCACATGGAAGGTACACAGTGAAGTGATGAACACACAGAAGAAATAATAATACAAATTTAAAGTATCAAGAGTAGTCATCAATTAATTTTGTATTTGATTAATCCACTGATTGTTTTCTTCCATGCAATTAAATGATTATGTTGAATATGTGGGAAGAAATGTAGAAATGTGAAATAGATGTCGAACAGTAACAGTCAGCTTACGCTTATTTTGAAACCAGCAAAAACAAGATCCACAAAAAGTATAAAAAATTAAAAACCTGTATATAAGCATCCGTGTGAAATACAACAGACAACATTTAGTGACAATGGAATTAATAAACGTAATCCATGTTCTAATCTTCAACCTTTAATGCAGAAGTACATTTTTGTCTAACTGTTGATGTTTTGCATAGGTGGGTGATGGTATTTACCAGCACGTTGATGTGAGAGAAGAAGGCAAAGAAAATGCCTTCAGTTTAGGACACACTCTCTGGATCAACAATGAGGTAAGAACATGTTTTTGATCTGCATTTCTGTTTGCCTCTGGGACAAAGCTGCAGCGGTGAAACCATCATGTACTGAACCTTCTGTAGGAATTTGAAGATCTGGATGAAATCATTGCTCGCTATATTCAGCCAATGGCATCGTTTGCCAGAGATCTGCTCGGGCACAAGTACTTCCAGGAGTGCAACGGGGGAAATAAGGAGGTGTTTATTGTCTTTTCTTTCTTACTGTAGGAAAGTTTACTTGTTGACTTCTTTTTAACTTTGCTCATTTCTACGACTATTGTTAGTCATAATATTTGTTCTCACTTCTTTAAAGAAAATGGAGGAGTTATTGATCAGAACAAAGAGGGAGAAGCCCACTTTTATTCCTTATTTTATTTCGGCTTGCAAGGAACTACCCGGAAAGTTCATTCTGGGCTACCAACCTCGTGGAAAACCAAGGTACAGTCAAGTGTTATGACTCCGTTTCATGCTTACTACCATTTCTGTTACTATTAAAAATAAACAGAATTATTTAATTTCCTAAAAACAACAATTTCCTGTAGTTTAATTTCTCTGAGCTGTGTTGATTTGCAGGAGTTGTAATGTACTCCACTGTCTCAGTGGGATATGTTACTTGTTTGAGTCATGTCCAAGTTGTCCTCTGTGTGTTGTTTTTCACACTCACGTTTTACTGAAACTGCCTGGTTTTTTTCTGACAGGAGATTTGTGTCTAGGATGAATGACGAGGATGTCACTTTTGTGTTTATTCTAGGGTTGAGTACGTGACCATTACACCAGATGGTTTCCGTTACCGCTCACAGATATTTTCTACAGTAAACGGACTGTTCCGCTGGTTCAAAGACCATTATCAAGAACCTGTACCTGGTGAATCACTTTGTAGATCACCTGTAGTTTATTGAATTACGGTTGTAATACTTTTAGATTTTTAACAAAGTATTCTCCCCATTCAAAGGTGTTACACCCAGCAACAGCAGCAGGACGAGGACACCGGCGTCCCTGAACGCCACACCAGCTAACATCAACATTGCAGGTGACTCTCACGTACACATCTACACCGAGCACAACACTCTGATTTGTTGGTGGCACTGACGTTCTCTGACTTCTTCTTCTTAGACTTGACACGAGCTGTGAATTCACTACCACGCAACGTGACGTCGCAGATGTTTAGTGCCATCGCTGCAGTAACGGGCCAGGGCCAGAATGCTAGCACCACACCTGCACAGTGGGGTTCAAGCCAGTATGGCTACAGTGGGAGCACAGGAGGAGGAGGCAGCTCCTCAGCTTATCATGTGAGTGGAGCTTCCTATGTTTCATTTAAGTTTTATTTTAAAATGGCTAAGTTACTTATTTGAAGCTAATGAATGAACGTGCTGTTGTGATATGTTTCCCAAACCTTTCTGTACTCAGGTAACATCCACTTAGGCTCAGGGTTAATAGTATTGTAGAAAGATCATATCATAAAGATGTGAATTCTACTTCCTAAGACCCACTGTAGGTTTTGTTTTTAATAATTCAGAGTCTGAAGCATTATCATTTTCTTTTCTATTTTGTCTCTGCAGGTGTTTGCCACCCCACAGCAGCCAATGGCAACCCCCATGATGACCCCCAGCTACTCCTACACCACACCCAGTCAACAAGCCCTGGGCACACCCCAGTATCCCAGCTCCACACCTCAGTCCTCCCACTCTCACACACACGCCCACCCGCACGTACCACACCACAGCCATCACGGCCATCACAGCAGTCACCACGGACACTCGTCTGGCACGCCGTCATCAACCTCGTCCAGAGGACGAACACCGCAGCAGCAACAGCAACAGCAGCCAAAGTAAGTGCAGGACCAAAGTGTACCACAAAGTGTGACAAAACTTCATCCTCTTTTCCTTCATTACTCTGGATACAACCCAGAGATTAGGTGTTCCTTTACGACTGCCGTCATTTCCCAAGTCATAGACTGAAATGCTCATTTGATATTAAGGATTTCAAAGTGTGCCAAAACATCCCTTCACTATTAAACTAGCAATTCAGCAACCTGAATTGTAAATACAAAGCAAAACTTCTTTTTTTAATTAGAACTCACCGCCCAACTATGATGCAGAATTCTAGTCAGAACAGACAATATTTTCTATCCTTTTACCGTCTAATTCTGCGGCCTCTGGTCCTTCCCTGTCCATTTCGAATGTTTTTGGGGTTGCAACACAATCAGGATCCGTTTGAATCATCTCTACATGCCGATATGCCTTGCAATTATGCCAATAGATTGACTAATTTGATATTTTTAGTTATTTTTAGTAAACCAGATGTGTGTTCAATTAAAAACTATGTACCGATTTTACTATTTTAGTGACAACTTTTCTGCCACAAGATGGTGCCATTATCTCTTTTTGTACCCACCGTGAACTAACACCTCCCACTCTTCCCTCCATCCCCACAGGCCCAGTGGCAGCAGTTCCTCTGCAGTCGACTGGGGCAAGATGGCGGAGCAGTGGCTGAAGGAGAAAGAAGCAGAGGGTAGGAAAAAAACCCAGAGGATGACTCCGCGACCGTCCCCCAGCCCTATGATAGAGAGCACACCCATGTCCATCGCCGGAGACGCCACACCTCTGCTGGACGAAATGGACCGATAGGACCAGGATGTGGGTGAGGGGCACTGCCAGAACCCCCCTCACTTTCTTATCCACTGTACTGCTGCTGTTTCATCTGGATAACCCTTCACCCACAGCCTCATAACCATCCAGCTCTATTTGAGTCATTTCACCTTCTGATCTCGTAGCTACAGTTTGACAGTGTGATGTCCTGCTCTCAGGGCATCTCATCCAGAAAGGGCGGTTGCTCCAGCTGCGTAGTATTTTGTATAAGCAAAAACAAATCACTGTATTTATCACGAAGAAAAGGCAGCATAGTGTTAACGAAAGAAAAACAATTCTAATACTAAGTGTCTTTACTATCTTTATTTTTGCAGTTGGTTTTAATTTGATTCCTCGCTGAGGGACACAGTTACAGTTTACACAATTCATGGATTCAATTCATTTATTGCCTGGAATCAGGAGAAATAAAGACTGTCGTTGTTTTTTGTTTCTGTTTGAAACGTGATAGCTTCTGCTCTACACGTCTGACAGCGCAGACACATTTGTGACAACACACACACACACACAGAGACACAGAACATGAGGGTACAGGCTGATTTCATCAACTATCTTTCTGTTTCATGCCTGTTGTATCCACCACGTGCTGTATTATGATGATCTGATGTATTCTGTAAAATAGCCTGTATTGTATTGATGACTTTTCTTTTGAGTTAAATATACTTGGTGGACACCTAACATGTGCCACACCGGAATGAACTCTGGTCTTTTTTGTTTGACTTGATGAGCATGTACGCGAACCTGATGCAGATAAAACGAGCGAGCGTTGTATAGCTGTTCATTTTAACGAAGAATACGTGTCGATACTCGTTTTCCGAAGCAGTCTTCAATGCTTGCAGTTATTTTTAGTAGCTCTTCTGGTTTGATGTTTGCCTCAAAGGTGTGAGTGTCAGCAGTCTGAGACCAAGCCTCTCTGGTCCGGTATATACTGCAAACTTAAGTTCGCGTCCATTTTCTTGAACATTTAGCAGAAGACCCATACTAATCAGACTCCCTCCATTTGTCTATACCCCTAAGTGTCTCATATCGTCGCCTGCATGATGATTTCCGGTCGAGTGAAACTATAAAATCTTTTGTGAATGTCCTGCGTCCGTGGTAGGCCGCTGGATCCTTCTTGAAGTTTGCCGTGAACCGTGTTATTTCTGCTGTGTCGCAGAACAAAAGAGCTCTTCGTTCTGCATTCTGAAACTGTGTCGCAGTTCCAGAATGTACATATATAAATATCGCCTCAATATTGTTTTCTTCTTGTTTTCTGAGTTACTTGCCACGACTCTTGCCACATTAAGGTGTCACATCTTAGTCAGTGACAGGGGACCCGTGATGTTTTGTTTTTTCTACCAGTGATCCCTTTAATAAAAATGTTGGTATTAAACCTGGAAGTTGTGTTTGTGTTCATTTGTGTGACAAATGCACAATGGACACAGGTATTAGAGCCTCAGAATGTAATTTCATTGACTTTTCTTTTGCTTTTTATTTACAGCATTTTTGAGCATTATTGGTTTTTTTGCTTTTTTACAGAAGACAATGTATATTCACCTTCTTGTCATGTTAAACAGAGCAAATAACCCTGAACACTGATTTGGTAAAATAGGTGTGAAAACTCACATCATACTACATTAGATACAACCCAGCCTTTGTCCCTAAATCAGAAAATAATAAGAAATAGAATAATATTTATGTGCAGTACAACACAAGTGGTAACATATGGAGGCTCAAAAATGATTTCCTTCTTTCCGCTGCCAGGAAATCCATTTGGCTCGTCTTTTAGTTGTTGACTCTTTTCCCCCGAAAACAAAAACAATGGCGCCTTTGTGAAGATCATGAGAATCTTGTCTAAAGTGTTGTGGTCATGGGAGCCGGCGTACGCACCACATTAGCAGCAAGGTCACATGACAGGAGTCGAGTGAGGAAAACAAAAATGGTCACTTTATTCACTGGACGGGGAAAATACTCACAGTTGTCTTTAAACAAATGTAGTAAAATGACAAATCTAAAGAAGAAAAAGTCATAATTTTAGGATTTAGTCTTGAGGTTCTGACCAACTTCACAAATGTTAAACCTACAGACAGAGTGATCATATCTACGGGTGACAATAATCCAATATTTTTGCAGTTTATGGAGCAAATGTCTTTGTTTGTGCTCAGTTCTTGGAGTCTGTGATGATCAGACTGAAGTCACGTCGTCATCTTAACGGTTCCGTCTGCAGCTTCGGCCCTTTTCTCTTCAGCAGCAGTTGGATTTCCTCCTGCCTGGATGACTGTTGCCCTCAGTGTTGTCTGTGATTCCTGTGCTCGACACAAATACAAAACAAACAGAATTATTTCATTCGTCTGGCTTTCCCCAATTCAATTCCAATTCGAATATCCCAGAATTATATGCTACAATGACAGAACAAAAATACACAAACGGTAGATGACTCACTGATGATGTCCTGTGCTTTCCTCAAACCGGTCTTCTCAATCTCAGACAAAATAGTAGCCTCAAATGTCAGGGAGGCCACACGGAAGAAGAAATCCCTGATACCGTCCCCTGGAACGGTCGTAACATGAAGGTCATAATGAATTATATTAAAATATATATATACACATAACCTCTATATAGTTTAAAAATCATAAAAGCACAATTGCAGCAGGTTGTAAGTCCGCCTACCACCTGACTTTGCAGACACAGCCCAGTATTCTGCTCTGATTTCCTCTGAGAGTCTGATGGCTTCCTCCTCGATCTGAGCCAACTGCTCAGGAGACTGAGGAGAGAGAAGAGGAAGATATTTTTGGATGATGAAACCTAGTTCTGTCACGTAAACACACGTGTGCTGTCGATGTGCTGAGTCACACAGCCTTTTGTGACATTCAAGTGAATTTCTTTGAATTTTTTAGTCCGACCACAGACCACCTTCCTCTGCCTCACTGGGCAGATACCGAGAGGGAAACCCAGCTGTTTACAAGTCAGTTGAACAGAATGTTCCCATGTAAACTGGTGACTTTAGGCAGACATTAACTCTAATGACGCAGCCTGAGTGACTTTAAACGTCCTCGGGTTGAATGTGGAGTATTTTAAAGAAGAAGAACTTTCTTCTATCTTTCTTGCTCTCCTTGAGCAAAAACAAAGACATAACTATCACAGTCACTGACGTGTGTCACATGGTTTCTCTGCATGACTTTTCTGTGATGTCGTTTGAGCTGTTGTCAATATGTGATGTATATATGGATTTATGTCTGGAGTAGTAGACATTCAAATTAGAGTTGTTTATTTATTCATGACACTAAGTCATAGACATAAACAACATGACCTGGCCATCACCTAATCAAAACACACATTAGAATCATTAGGAGAAAACACAGTAGGGTCACATGCAGCAAGATCTCACATTTAATTTGATCACATTTTGTGTGTTTTTATAATTGTATCTGTCATTTTATCTCACACTTAAATCCTTCTTGGTACCAACTAGGAAGAGTAAAACACTGGACGGGTCATTGTCCTGCATAGCGTCCTCTAACCACTGCCTACACACACACACACACACACACAAAGAGACAGAGGAAGTCAGGAAAAAAAGTCAGTTAGAGTTCTTGAAATTTGAAATTTGACAGAGAAATCCCGAGTCTTACCTGGCATGGGTCAGTGAGGTCACACTGCTCAGGTCAAACACCACCATGATGGCTGGAGAAATGCATAGAGAGAGAAAACTCAATACTGTGACAAGGTTTCAAACCTGAGAAGATGAAAAAAAAAATACTGAGAAAAAAAAGTAGAAGCGGAGCGGCTCTCACCTTGTGCTCCTCTGTAATAAGTGGAAGCGATGCATTTGAATCGTTCCTGACCTGCTGTGTCCCACCTGAAAGACGACAAACTCTAATGTCAATGTACAATTTATGAAAATATCCTAAAGATCTAAAGCAGAAAAACGTATATATTATGGAAAAATGTATAGACATAAACCACACTGTAGAAAAGTGATTAGGGATCTTGCCTTACAGCACAAAAATCATCGGTTTGATCCCTTTTCAAGTACTCATCTTTACTCCCACACTCCAAAAACATGCAGTGTCGGGTTATTTTTTTTAATTATCTTAACTCCATAACCATCTTCTGCCCAAACAGAGGACAGATGGTCACAGGAAGTGCTTCAAGAAAAGAAATGTTTCGATCCCTTTGATTGGATTTTTTTTTTCTTTCTGGATCAAAGTTTATTTCAAAACATCAATTCAAATATAAAACAAAACATAAAGAAGAAAGTATAGCCTATAAATACTTACAACTGCAGACTGAAGGGAACGCCCAACACTTCAAAACGCTCCATCTCAAAGTCCACGCCTATCGTCGCTTTGTAGTTCTTATCAAAATCACCTTTACAAAAACTGACAGCAATGAGAAAAATAAGCGTAAATGAAAGTGAACCCGCAGTAAACACTTTTATTTTGTAGTTTCTATTTCTAAAGGTTTACACATTGATGTGGACACACTGTTCAAATCAGGTTAAAAATGACATGTCACCTGTTAATAAGACATGTTTTTCCAACAGAAACGTCTCCCACCACAATGACTTTGGCGATATTAAAGCTGGGAGGAGGAAACAACACAGGAAGTTGTATTACATTGACTGAGTGTCAGATGTATATTAATACTAAACAATAATCTTATGCCAGTACAATGGAGAGCCATCTCATCGACAGATGCAAGCTTTAAAAACATATATGTAGAGATCAATGATGTAGTGTGTTGTACTGTTATCTTACTTCACTGTGTCTGCTCTATGCACCTGACAGAACTCTTCCACCTGTGGATGGAAGCTGCCCTTGGTGTGCAACGCTGCAGCTGGACTGAAGCACTAGAGAAAGAAAGGAGTCATAGAGGAATACTGGTGAAGTCCAGTGTGGCCATGTTTGATATTTTTATAAAAATACTTTGAAAAAATCAATTCGCCATTAAATAAACGTTGATATTTTTATAAAAATACTTTGAAATCAGATTCAGTAAATCAATTCGCCATTAAATAAACAGCTGTGACATTAGATTACCTAAAATACACACAGTTAGATGCACTGACACAGTGTGTACACTGACCTTTGGGAGATTAGTAATATTCCGGTCCTTCTTCACAGGTCGCAACATGCTATCATAGAGGATCTCACACACACACAAACACACTCAGTTCTTCTCTCGGGTCTTTTACCGATTAGACATTTATGATTAAGAATCATAAATGTCTGTTGTTTTTTTTCTGCAACAGAGAACATTTAACATTAGAGTGGACGTTTATATATGCCTTGTTCCTTTCCTGTTCATTTCTATCCTTTCAGAATTTAACATAAAAAATCACATTTATCAGCCCACATCGATGACAACCAAAGGTCACAGTCATTACACTCAATTATTGTTTATATATTGTTTATATCTCCTGTCAACCAAACGGAGTCAGTATATGATTCATTAAATATAAGCTAGAAAACACTGAGCTAAAAAAAGTAAGCCAAGGTTTAAAAACCGTGCGTTAAATTATGACCACTTCATTAACATCCGTAAAATAGCAATACAATTTTACCTTACGTTTTACCTTATGATCCAGAATGTTTAAAAAAATGAAGAATTAGAAGTCAGACGTCCACGTCTAAAAATATGATGTTAATGAAGAGAAAAGTTTCCACTCAATAACGCTTCGTTTCAAGACCAGCACACAGAGAGATATCTTAAACCAACCGTTTAACGGTAAAACAGCGACACGTTGTGGTCACAGACTATTATCAATCTATTTTTTTTGTTCAGATTTTCATCAGGCTTAAAACTGGTGTCGTCCAAAGCTCAGCAATGTACAATTGCAGTAAAAAAAGAGTTAAAAACAAAACAAGATGCGAAATACACAGAAAGTGCTCGTAGTCCTCATTATTATCTTAATTATCATAATTAAAGTAGTAGTAGTATTAGTAGGAAAGGAAAGCAAAGTGAACTACCTGTCATTGTGACACAGATCACCACTGCACACAACCCCTGCAGCACACACTTTTGTGCAACAGAAAGGCCAAATCAAAAGCTGTCTGTGTAAGTTCCAAAAACTAGTTACATCGAGGGCAAAGTAGTTTTTAAAAGACGTTTCACCTCTCATCCAAGAGGTGAAGGGAACTCCCAAGGGATTAATAAAGTGCTATCTGTCTATCTCTGTATCTTTCTATCTAGTAGTACTAATAGTAGTAGTAGTATAGTAATAGTAGTAGTAGTAACTGTAATGTACTATTTATCACGTGATGTATGTTACTCATCGGTAGTATGAAATTATTTTATACATACAAGATACAATATGCAATGCAGTAGGAAACACATTACATATTTTATGTGGTTAATATCGTAAAGAAAACCGAAGGAAAGCGTCAATGCATGAGAAAAGAAATAGGTCAAAAAGGCAAAATGTCATTCTGTATATTCTATATATTCGTTGAAAAAAGCGCCTGCTAAATCTAATGTAATGTATTGTAATGTTTACTGGAAGCTGCAGTTTATCTTCCGTGACTATAGGTGGTGTTTTAAGTTGCAGAATATCGGTTCATCATGTGACGCAGACGTTATGACGTGTAACTCCAGCGACTGCGGGTTTAATATAAAAAGAGGCCGAACACGCTTCCTCTCTCTTTTTGCAGCGAGGTTGTGTTCCTGCTGAGGTCTATGC
The DNA here is from genome assembly GCF_000523025.1 of Cynoglossus semilaevis. Classification (NCBI taxonomy): domain Eukaryota; kingdom Metazoa; phylum Chordata; class Actinopteri; order Pleuronectiformes; family Cynoglossidae; genus Cynoglossus; species Cynoglossus semilaevis. The sequence continues at coordinate 6,029,749 of NC_024325.1, read as the reverse complement.
TTTGAAACATCCCTCGTTAATTGTTGTTATACAACTTTAAACAACACAGCGAAACGTTAGCTAGACACAAGTGCACGTAAAGTTTGTGTGATTAGCGTGGATCTGCTTAGGTTAGAATGTGTCCTAAGGAAAGGCCCCAAGAAGCCACGTGGCCCGAGACCGATCCGCCAAGAAAAAAACGACATGGGTGAGTTTTATTTTTTACATCAATAGTATTTTCCTGTAATTAAATGAACACCCCATATTCATGATTGATGTCGCTTGCCAATAAATGAATCTTTAAATTGTTTTCTCGGTACGCTAAGATTATTAGAGGTACAATTGTATAATTGTACACTTAATTACTACAGATGTCCAGAAATGTACCCGTCTTTAAACAGTTTCAATGAGAATAAATTCCTTTCAAACATTTGTCGCTTGTCCATAGGTGGACCATGCACCCATTTAAATGAGCTTTCACCGGGGCCACCTGACCTCCCCTCAGGCCCTAAGGTGAGTAGGATTTTCTACTTTTTTTTTATTTTTGTTTATCTGTCTGTGATGAAAACTGTGAATAGGAAGTGCCGTCTGATGCGATAACTGACGATGTTTCTCGATCACTGTTCTGAGCCTTAATTGGTTTAGTATTGTTTGTTATATAAGAAAACAAGAACTCTAATTGTGCGATCTCTACAAACAGGTCTGAATCACCACAATGAAGAAGGCCAGGCACACTGCTCATCATTGCCCTGCTGACACATTCACTACAGGTGAGATTCCTTTAGCGTGTCATTTCGATGTGCACCGCCAGGCAGCAGTGATGAAACCTAAACTGAAATAGCTGGAATTACCGTCAGATTGTTCAGTGGTGATCATTGGTTTTCTGAGCATGCAGGAGTTGCTTTTCTGAATTGCTGTTCATGTGCTACCAGAGTTTATAGTTTCGATTTTAATTCACCAGATTGACACAATTTCAGAGGCAGCTTAAAAAAAAACAAGGTGGCAATGACTGACCTGGTGGGGCAGCGACTTCAACCTGTCATCACATCCTTGTGTAAGTAACAATTGCTGTAACTCTGAATACATGGTTAGTTTGCAAACATTGGATGGTGTTATTTATGCTTAAAATGTGAAATCTTGAATTTTATTTCCCTTGCTTTTGTTAAAGTGCTGTTGGTTCTGCTATCTTTAAAATGCTGTCCTTTGTGTAGTAAAATGCTGATCTGGTAAAAACTTTTACAATGAAATAATCAATGATGAGAACCTGGAATATGAAGTGCCGTCAGATGCGACAACTGATGATAATGTTCTAATCCTCTTTTCTGAGACCCTACAATTTATTTTTGAAAAAATGAAGTTAATACCACACATCCTCATTACAGATTGGAGTTCTTTCCTGCAACTGTCACTGTGGTCACAAGCCAACAGGTATGGCCGCCTTGATGCTATATAATGCCCCTTAATTATGTTGTGATGAAACCTAAACTGAAATAGCTGGAATTACCGGCAGATTGTTCAGTGGTGAAAACAGTTTTCTGAATGTTAAGATTGAAGAGTCAACCTCTTGATATAAACAGAAGCATTTTTTTAGAGCTCTTTCTTTGTCCTTTAGAACTGGATCCACATGACTCCTACTCTGGCCCAGATCTGAAGGTTGTGTTGATGACAACAACTAACCTGAAAAATAAAATCTTATAAAATGAATGTCTTGCATTTGCTTTTAATTAAAAAAAAAAAAAAGTCCCATATTTGTCCTACAATGGGGAAATTCAGTGTAAGTCTTTGCAACCCACGCATCCAGCCAGATGAGGCGCTGTTGCCTGTGGTTCCTCTGGTGCTTAAACCTTGCATTGAAAAACTTGTCTTGTAATCATGTGGTCAAGATGCCATCATTCAGGATAATGTAGTGTTAAATGTGAGGTTGATCTCTGGCTCCAGTGTTGAGTACCTGGGCATTGACTGTCTTACATAGGGTCACTGGAACAGTTATCAGAACTACATTGGTGTTTTAAAATGAACTGCTTTTCATGGCACTGATTTGGATGTGTGTAAAGTTAAATGTTTAGCCTTTAGTACACAATCACTGTCCAGTTGCCTATTAAACACTAATGAAACGGCTGTGTAGTTGAAGTTGACATTCACAGGTCACTGTCAGAACTCACATCGTGGCCATGAAAGATGGCTGACTGAATACATATTCAATACTGATGTCTCCTGAAACCTGACTCCTGTTTCCTGTGACCAATGGGCTTGTTCACTGTTTAAGGTTGCTGTGTTTTAAGTTACTACAGTGAATTAGTAAGGAATGTTGGTGTCACATGTTCAGGGTTTCCAGAAGGCTGTCTTGTTTTAAAATGGTTATACATTTTCTACTGATCACTAGATACTTGATTAAGTTATGACAAGGACTAGAATGGTCTTACAGGTGTCCTGGCACACCACTGTGTGAATAGAGTTTGTTATGCCACATCCTCCTGTACTCCACCTCCCTCCATATAAATGATGACATGGTTCAACAGCTTTCTGCTGCAAATGGAATGGAAGAAAGGTTTTTCATGGCTGGATTTCACAAACATAAATGCAATCAGACTCAAATGCAATGTTAAGATGTGTCCAATGCTGATGAATAACAAATGACTTTAAAACCTCTGCTTTCCTGACGTGTCTTTAAGTTGTGTGTAATATGAGTAGTTTGAGAACGCCTAAGGCTTTGCGTGAAGCAAATATTTTTCCACCCTATGTAGCCGAACCGTGTTATTTACCTGCACTGTCATCCTCTGCTTCTGTCTACACTGGAATGTCACAGTGCTACTAGTTCTAACTAGTTTAACAGCGTAACATACAATTTTCTAAAGAAATGCAGTATTTCCAGCCAATAGTGATCTCTGTACGTTCCTGTTGAGATAAGACTAAAAAGAATCTGATGGGCTTATTTTGTTGAGATTAAAATTAGCCATGAATTTAAAAATTGTTGGCTTAAAATGGCTTGATGGAAATGTTTTACCGAATATGCCTTTTATTTTTTAATCAAACCTTTTATATGATGTTTAAAGTGAACATTGAGTTTTAAAAATATTTTTGAAAAGCATAAACCCATCTGACAACTGCAGAGTTGTATGAAGTACTTTCTAAACGATCTAAAAAATAAGATGAACTTTTTACATACACTTTAAACCAATATCATATTTATGAATTCTTGTGTTCACAGTAAAGATGTATGACAAACTCCACTGGTATTGTTGTTCATGTGCAGTTACCACCAATAAGCAGTTACCACTTGTAGAGTCTGGTTTGACCAGTGAGAATGTGTATAGTTTCTTTCATCATATGACAAATGTAAATTGCTGTGTTCACATCAAGTGTTACCCAGTTCTCTTTCTTTACTAGACTTCACATTTCAGTCAGTTCTATTTAATACTGCAGAGAGGTATGGACGGTTAAATTGCTCATGTTGAAACAGGCTCTTGCATGAACAGGTTTTTCTCTACGACCCACCTTACATTAAAGAGAAATTCTGAAGGTGGGGGAGAACAGTCCGAGACTGTCTGCGATGAAATAACAACCTGTAGCAACAGCAGTAAAAATGACAAAGTCACATTAAATGCTGCCCTTGCCCTTTGATGGTTGTTATTGCCTCTAGTTTTCCTGTGATCCCTAAAAAGTGTTGCTTTAAAAATCACTTTCTGTTTTCTCATTGCATGTTTTCTTCCTCACCTGTAAAATTCTCAATGCACTGATGCATCTCTATACCATTGTCTCCCACCTCAGTGACTTAATCTATCTATCGATCAGTTGATCGGTCAGTTGGTCTATCTGTCTCTCTGTCTATATATATTATATCTATATATACCAATAATATGCTTTCAAAGTCAACCATTCTTCCTCAGGTGGCCTTTAGCAGACACTGGTGTGAATGTATTGTCTTCTCTCAGAGTCCGGTTCTGCCCAGGGCTAAAAGTCTGTTTTCACACTGTAATTGTTTGCCTGAGCAAAGTTATTTAGTGGTAAAATATTAAAACCTTCTTTTAATATTTAAAAACTGTTTTTCACAGTGTTGGGCTCAATCTTATTCAGCTTCTTAATGGCACTTGTTTGTCTGGTTTTTGGCACTGACTTTTTCTTTAGAATTCTGCTTGTCGCAGTCCTTCTCTGATAAGTGCAGCTCAAATTTCGACCTAGTTGTCAACTGAAAGATAAACCCATTCTTTTGTTTTCTTTCAGAGCCCTTTTTGTCTAGAAACACTATTGTGGCTAGCTTTTTTAAAGGTAGGTCTTGATTGTGTGCGTGACAGTTCTCACTTGGTGTGGTACAGGCTGATCTAATCCTTCTCTGCCATTTTTAATGTAAAGAGCTGTCAGGTTTATTCTAACATATATGACGACAAAGTAATAACACAAAAGACATCTTGATTTTTTTACTTGCAAGGGGAGAGTGCAGCTTACTCTTCTGGCAGCTTCCTCATCAACTCTGAGTAGCCACACCCTTCCTCTGCACTTTTATTGAGTTTATAAAAGTAAGAAGGTGGGTGTGAATGGGATGTGGCTGTATCTGGTAATATCAGTCTTGAGCACACTAGATTATAATATGAGAAGCAAACAGTTTCTTAAAGTGACTGTACAGCATGAAGCAATGATAATAAATTAAGTTCTTCCAACAAGAGCACAGAACACCAACTATCTTCATGCTGTGTACTTGTTAAAGAATAAACAGAGAATAAAAAAAAACCCATCAAACTTGTGCTTTCATTCTTGAATATTCTTTGGGTGAAATGTACCTTTTTTGTGTGATACTTCTTCTCATAGCGGATGTGTGTCAACACAGTCTGCTGCCCCTCCTTTGCTCTCAAAGCCACAAGGCAAAAGTAACTTTGCATGTCCAACAGGTTTTGTAAAAAACATTTTGAACTGTCTTTTACAAATCCTTTGTGGGAGGGTCTGGATCCAGCCTATATTAAGGAAGCTGCAGGTTTGTCAGTTCCTCACTTCAGTTCTGTCACTGTCAAGTTTTCTTGCCAACATGTCTGAGAAAAACACCGGTGTTGTCAACCTGCGTTACCGGGATGGCTCTGAGGGGAGTCTCTTTAATCCTGTCAAGTTCAACAACCAGGACTACACACAACTGAAAAACAACCACCTCGAGAGGAACTGCTTGTTTGTGGACAGCACCTTTCCGCCCAACGGCTGCTCTCTCGGAGACTTGCCCTACCTGGATAACTGGGAGGAGGACCATTTGAAATGGCTTCGCCCAGCTGTAAATACAGTTTTTTTTTCTCCATGCATTACATAAATATTTATCCATATGCATTATTTGGTTACATTCTTATAATTTTGGGTTCTCCAGGAAATTATGAAACTGCAAAACATCACTGAAGAGTTGACATTCTGCAAGGAAGGCGCTTCACGCTTTAACGTTTGTCAAGGCTACATCAGTAAGCAAGAACTTCTTATCCAACTCTTTGAAAGTATAAACAAGTGAAATTCTGTGTTTGAGTATTTGTATACATCCATCTCAACAGATAATTCCTGGTTTTTGGCTGCACTTTCCTCATTGACCTTCAATCAAACCATGATGAACCAGGTTGTGCCCACGAACCAGTCTTTCCTGGACTATGATTATGCAGGAATATTTCACTTCAGGGTAAATATATAATATTGCAGTAAAGTATTAAAAAAATGACATACTGTACACCCTTTGGTTACCTGACTAATTATACATCCTTTCTGTTTCAGTTTTGGAGGTTTGGCAAGTGGGTGGATGTCGTCATTGATGACTTCCTGCCAATGACGGACAACCATTTGCTCTCTGTGTTTAGCCAAGACGGACACGAGTTCTGGGCAGCTCTGCTGGAGAAAGCATATGCCAAGTATGAGTTATTAAAGTACCTGTACTAAGTATCAAACAATAGAATTAAGATGTCATGACGATTCACATCTTTCCCTGTTCCCTCCAGGGTGTGTGGCTCATATGCTGATATGAACTTTGGATCACCATCAGAAACCTGCAAAGACTTTTCTGGAGGAGTCAGCATGGAATATCTACTCGGTATGGGCCAATCTGAGGGCCATGACGAGCTTTGGGTCTCACTGAGCAGAGCCACAGACTCCATGTCACTGATCTGCTGTGGAACTCCGCAAGGAAAAGTAAAAACAAAAGACAGAAAATATTACAAAAGAAATATAATGTTAAGAAAAGAACACACCACGTTTTAATGATGTCTTTCTTCTCTTGTTTTCATAAGGACAAATTTGAAAAAACTGTCACCTCAAACGGCCTGGTGACCAAACATACCTACTCTGTTACGGCTGTGACTGAGGTATCACTGGTCTTCATTGAAAGAAATGATAACATATTTTGTTAGTGTTAAATAAATTGCTCTATGATACATTTTTTTATGTCCTTGTAAGGTAACGTACCTTGATGCCAAAGTCAGGCTGATTCGACTCTTCAACCCCTGGGGCTCACAGGAGTGGACTGGGAATTGGAGCGACAAGTAAGTAAATCACAATGACACACTACATTTTTTTTTTTTTTTTTTGCTGTTAGCATTTTGCTACTATATCTTTGCTAACTATCTTTGAGCAAGCTTTGTCTTTGTTCAGTGATTTAAGTTTTTCTTTTGTACTCAGGTCAGACTTGTGGGACAGTGTGAGTCCTGAAGATCAGCAGAAGCGTCTCAACCGCAGTGATGGAGAATTCTGGTAAATTGAATAGAATTATATGACACTTGGTGATGATAGCATGGTCATTTTTATTTCAAGATTTAAAAAACAAAGAACATGTAACTACTGTCCCTCCCAGGAGGTGGTGCTATTAACCTATTTTAAAACCATGTTCAATGAGTTGTGTTAATGGCTACAATATTAGATTATAAAATGCAATAAATAAAACTGTTTTTAAAAAAGCCTCACCTAGTTAAAATGTCAAATGCTTCTGTAATTAATTTGTCTGCTGTGAGGATATAACTTGTGGCTATAAGAGCAGTACTCCTTTAACAAATTCTGTGGCGGTTAGTGGATTAGATACATTGGATGTGAATCATGAATTAAAAATGTCACACAATTTTTGTACCAGTTTGAATATTACTCATACGACTTAGTTTTCTCCAAGGATAAGATAGAGTTCTGCCACCTACTGGTTGTACTTTCTAATAGCATGTCAGCCCCTATTGCTACCATTTTGTTTTTGTGACCCAACAAATTTGACCGAGAATATTCATTGTATGTAATTTGCTAGTTTCTTTTCAAACTGTATGTTTAAAGTTCATCTATTTTAACTTTGGTTGCACTGCCAATTTTCATGCTGATCTTTTTATCCATGTTGTTTTTTCTTGTCTTTTGTCCGTCTGATTGTGGTCGTTTTGGTCTGACAGGATGGAGTTGAAGGACTTTTGTCAGTTTTTTAATATTTTGTCCATTTCTTCTGAAAACCCCAATTTTATTGATGGTGACGTTAACTGTCAGTGGGAGTGCATGATCTATGAGGGCAGCTGGGTGGCAGGGAAGTCTGCAGGTGGTGCCATGCAAGGCAGTGAGTCATAATCCTAATTTTGTCAATATTTGCAAAGGTCAAAATGTTTGATAAGCACGCTCTCTTAATTTATTGAATCTTTTTCTTGTAGTCTCGTTTGAGACCAACCCTCAGTATCGTATCCAGGTGACTACCAGAGATGAACAGAAGCCAGGAGACAAAAACCTACTGATTTCTCTGATTCAAAAAGGTTCAAATCGCAAATATACACGTTACTACCCCATCGCAGTGACCATCGTCAAGGTCTGCCTTCTGATATTCTAAAGATTTGTTAACTTCTGACATTTTACAAAACTGACCACTTTCATAATAACTTGTTTCTCTCCGTTTTTACCTCCGGCAGGTTCCACCTGGGGTAAGGACCATTTAAATATCAAAGAGTTAGACTTTAAATTAATTTTATTCCATTTGAAAATACTTGTTCTCCTTTTTCTAACTTCTAGACCCCAGAGGGATGGTTGGAGCTCCCCTTCTTCTATCAAAATGAGTCGTTGAAAAAACACAACAATTACTTTATTAATAGAGAACTGGTTGAGTTGTACAGTGTGGAGCCCGGAGAGTATGTGATTGTTCACTACACCGAAGTGATTCACATGGCCGCAGACTTTGTTCTCACCATTCACACCAAAGATGAGGCTAAAATCAGGTAAACACGTTTACTGACATATTTCCACATTTGTTCTACAGTTCCACCTCTGTCACCTTTAACCAGAGTAGAAATTGTTTACTGTAACAATTTCAACCTCCACATCTTCTTCCAACTTCAGTCTTCTTTAATCAGTGCTCTTGAAAGTCTCCTTACTGTTCCAAGGACAGCGATCCTGTGGGCACAGACGTCAGATTTTGAGGAGCCACTCTCTCAGTCTCTGTCTCTGACCACTGCATCTTTGTCTTTTTTCTCGATTTTCTATTATCCCTCCAGCTTGACAATGCAATAAGAAGTATGGGAAGCAGGGCTTCTCAATAATGATTGACTGAACTGTTTAAGTGTCAGAACAATTTTTTTTATAATCATATCACTGTTGAAAAATGCACCAAAACTTCTTCATTTCAGTCTCATGCAAGTTTGTCATAACTGGCCAATCCTGTTTGTACGTATATACTGTTAATAAAGATACCTAGCTTTTTACGCTAATACTCTTGTTCTCTGATTTTTAGTGTCTGGGAGAAGAATTGCACACTCGAGAAACGATTGGTATGAGTAAAAAAAAAGTTTTTATTGTAAGTGAGAGAGAGAGAGAGAGAGATACTACTCTTTATGTCTTTCAGACTTCCGCCGTGTCCACTGATGACGAGGACTTTAATGCCTTGTTCAAACGCTATGCTGATCAGGTGTGTTTTTTCTCCTCTTACTTCGAGTCCTGACATAAATGTAAACAGTTTGACATTTTTCTATCTGTTCCCAGAACGGTGAGCTTGATAAAGTCCAGCTTCAGAAGATTCTCAATGAAAACTTCCCTCACGGTCAGTTGAGTATATTTATGCCATCTCAATTGTGTAAAAAATCCAAACCTCACACATTTTGGATAACGTGACAATAATAGAATGTGTTTCTGTAATTTCATAACTATTCCGTGTTGTTTGGATCCACAGGGAGCATGGACGGCTTTAGCTTGGATGTTTGCAGGAGCATGAGCGCACTGGTGGACGTATCCTCTAACACAGTGGTTCTCAAACTGTGGTACACGGGGAAAAATCATATTTTCGCATTTACATTTTCAATTGAATAAATCTGAAACATACCGTGCACAATTAATACAACATTTAAACATAAACATCTCTTTAAACATTTCTAAACATCTCTCCTGTGGTGAAAGCTAATAGGGAAGGCCTATGCTGCTATATTCTAATGTCATCATGGTGGTACTCAGAGATCAAGGTTTTCTCAGGTGGTACAGAGTAGAAAAAGTTTGAGAACCACTGTTCTAACAAACAAATCTCATTTTAATTCACATCCAATGGAATGAAAATGAAATCAGAACATTGTTTGACTTGTTTTATCCTGCTGATGAATCTTCCTTAAACATATATAAAGGATGATGGCAAAATGACAGTGACGATCACCGAATTCCACGCTCTCTGGAAAAAGATGTTGGAGTATAAGGTAATGTTGGGGAAATAGGGTTAATGAGAAAAACATTATTTAGTTACATAGTTGAGCACTTCTCTGTTTTTGCAAACATTATTTGTGCATTTAAATGCAAGACAAAAAAGGCATTTGTTGCCTTTACTTTGTCTCATTCCTGTTAAACCAATATTTCAGCATAAACTCTCAGCTACAATTTTTTTATATTAGTTTCATATCATAACCGTTGTTTTAATTTCAAATTGATGATACTCTCTTCTGCAGAAAATGTTCCACAGTCAGGATTTGAGCAACAATGGCACCCTCTCTGAATATGAGCTCAAAATTGCTATTCAGTCTGCAGGTAACGTAATATCTGTATTTGAATCAAAATAAAAATATAAGTGAGGAGTCATTTATCATACTTAAAATTGTAACATTCTTCTGTCTTCACTAGGGATTGATGTGGACAGCTCAGCTGTGAAGAGGCTGATGTATCGATATTCAGACAAAAACACAACCTGCCTTAGGGACTTCATTATCCTCATGATCCGCCTGGAAAAGACAAAAAGTGAGAGATGTGATGTTGATTAGCAACATTTTATGTACACACTTCAAAAAACATCTTTTTTGTGTAGAGATTGAAGTACACATGACCAAGTAAGTCAGTAAATGCAAACGTATCTCACCTGATCCCACCATATTTGGTTGATACAAATTGGTCTGATCCAAAGTTAATTCTGGTTTACTGGAGCAAAGTGAACAAATTGCAGTTCCTGGTTCGTCCACTGTCAAAATACTAATAAAGTATTTTTACCCCTTACAGGTTATTTCAACAAAAAAGAAAAGGATGGAAAAATTGAATTGAACTTGTCAGAGGTAAGGCAATTATTGATCAAATACTTTTTTTAAGTTAAAAACAGAAACGGTGAAAATACTCAAGGTTTTTATTTGTGTTAATTTTCAATTAACACAATAACACAGATACTGTGTGTTAGTGTATTAGCATTGATAACACAATTAACACAGATACATTTTAACTTCTTTCAGTGGACTCAGATGTCGATGAACAGTTGAACCATTTAACATTGGACAGCTCAACTCTGCAAAGCTTCAAGCATTGCTGAATCAGGTTAATCTTTAAAAAAATGGAGGAATGGAATAAATGTTGTTAACCTACAAACTGTGGTGTTTGAGCAATAAATAAACGATACACAGACAACTGTGTACTGGAGTTGAGTGGTTTCATTTTATTTTGTCTCCTTCCAAAACAATCATACATCCTAATCAATCTCCATCATCACAAGTTATATTCTGTATGTTACAACAACACATTTGCGCAGAAAAATTAATTCTTAGAACCATATTATTATTATTACAATTTTATTCCTGATTAAATGAATACTATCCAATCCTCTTTGTGTACTAAAACATGAAAAAGCCCCAGTAGTTCCTAGATGACAGTTATTAAAACAGAAGAATACTGAAAACCTCAAGTCACTGTTATGTACATTGATCTATAGCTGAAAATCTACCAAATGAATATGAATCCAGAGCAGATGAGAAGTTTGAATTGCAGGCAGTAAAGAAAGCAACTCTTAAGGTGAATTTTTTTTGGGAACATGAAATATTAGCTTTATCTAAAGAGGAACCAGGGTTGTATTTAGCCACGTCTTGTATGCAGGACAGTATTCAGTCCTCTTCCTTCTCGATGTAGCTCTTATTTGTTACACGTGTCATCTGTCTGGCCAAGTACCTTTCTCTGGCTGAGCTTACAGTCTGGTCTGTGCTGCGTTTTGCAAATTTATTCACTTTTACCTCCTGTCCCGGATCTTGGGCTTGTTCTATGTCTTGTTTTTCTACATCTTTGCTAGTCCCTGCCTCAGCCTTCTCTGCCTCCTTCTTTTCTTCTTCCTGTTGTATATCCTCCTGC
>NC_024325.1:5972698-6018181 GCF_000523025.1 Cynoglossus semilaevis | reverse complement strand
TCCTTACCCTGATCTCCATCTTTGGGGCTTAGTGACCTCTTCCTTTGCAAAGTGTCCTTCTCTATATCCTTCTTGCTCCTACTTCTGTCATCTTCTCTTCCTCTGTCCTTCATCCTATCCCTGTCATCTTCTCTTCCTTTGTCCTTCATCCTATCTCTGTCATCTTTTCTGCCTCCGTGTCTTTCTCGTTCACTGTTCCTATCCTTGTCTCTGTCTCTATTTTTATCTTTATCCCTATATCTAGAGTTGTCCCGCTCTCTATCTCTGTCTCTGTCCCTGTGTCTATCTCTGTCGTTGTCCCTGTCTCTATCCCGGTCTCTGTCTCTGTGTCTGTCTCGATCTCTGTGACTCTTTTTATGTCTGTCTCTGTCTCTCTCTCTTTCCTTTTCCCTAGCATCTCCACTTTCTGATGAAGGTGACCTCTGTCTGTACTGGCGTTTGGAGTGGTTTGATCCTGACCCAGGCTTGTTAAACCCAGATTTCTGCTCATTGTCATCATCACTATCGCTGCATGAACTTGGAATATTATGTTGGGACGGAGGTAAGGCAGCAGCTGGTGGTGTTTCTGTATCTTCTGAAACTTTAGAGGGTTGAGGCCTGATGAAAAAGAAACAAGAATACTTAAATAACTTTTGATTTTTAAAGATTTAGACAAGCCAGTACTTGTGAACTATAACTCACTTGTTAGCTGAGCGATCTGGTATCTCCTCTTCTCCTACAGTCTGATTTAGTAAATGTCTGTAGAAGCCACTCAAGTCTCTTTGTTTCCTCACGTCCAAAGCGGCTAAAGGGAAACAATTATAATAGTGTGTTATTTCTAAAGAATAAAAACTAAGAAAAAGAAATTAGGGCTTTTGCCAGAAATACAGTATAGCATAAATCTTACCTTCAATTTGTGCCTCTCTCTTTTCCTTCTCTTCCGCCTCTTTTTGCTCCACCAGCTTTTGCTTGTAGGCAGCAGTAACATAAGCATCTTTATCAGCAAACTTCTCTCCCTCTTCCTCTCTTTCTTTCTGGATCTTTCTTTCTTCCCTTCGCTCTTGTTCTTTTTTTCGGTCTTCAACTGCTTTCATTAACTGGTGAATGTACTTAGGCTGAAGGGAAGAGGGGAAAAAAGTACTTAAAATGTTCAGTTTGCGTTTTGCTTTATAATCAGACTAGGGAATATGTTACTTGTGACTGTAAATAATGGCTTTGACAAGCATAACTTGAGAACTAAGATTACCCTTTTGTCAGTGCCTCCAAGGATTTTTTTGCTGCTCTCATTTCTCTGCTTCTGGATGTCATCATATACAGCATCATATTCGTATACAGTGCTGTCCTGTTCCAAAGCCTTTTGCATTTCTAAATGTGTCTTTAAGAAAAGAAAATTAAATAACACGATTAAGAATAAGAATCTTTTAGGTTGATTAATTTGAATCAAGATGCATTGAATTGCTTTACCTGCTTCATCATCTTCTTTTTGATAGCCTCTCTTTGTATTCTTTCCCCAACTGTTGTCTGAGTATCAACATATTCATTTGGGCAAAAAATAAAACAAACATGAACGGTTATTGTGTCTTTTTATTCAAATATATTACACTGATACACACTGACGATTCACCCACCTCATCATCTGAGTCATCCCCAAACACAGACGGTTTCTGTAGGTTTGTTGTCTTTAATGCTCCTTTCTTCTGCGGCAAAATCAGCCCATACCTGTGGACATTCACACAACATTGCTTCTATCACAGACCACAGTGCTATTGTTTCTAGTCCGTATGCAACATCAGTCCTAATAACGCTATTCTAATAACTGATAACTTTATCTAACTATGCAAGGGATGCAAAATCTGTGGAAACCTCTCCTTGGAAAAAGGGGGAAATGGTGAATCAGTTATCAATTAATAATTGATTGGTGATATTATTGGATAAGATCACATGGATGAATGAGAACTTACACAGTCGTTAATAAAATTAGATAACTGTTTTTTTGTTTACAATGTGGATCTTCGTGATTCACAGCAGATGGCTTCTAAAATGTTGCATCACAAGCTTTTCCTGTACTTCTTGCAAATCATGTGAACAGTTAAATTGTTTTGATGTTTTGTCGTCGTTTTAGCGACAACACTTTCATCTTCTTACCATCAGAAATACACATGAAACGTGTGTACATTGATTTGAGTAAATACAATTATCGTGTTATGTTTAAATGTAGTGGTTCAATTACTAAATGTCATCCTCCATCATGTTTAGTTGTAACGTTAAGAAGTGCGGAGTTGAACTTTGGGTTTATTAAGTGATGTAACACAAAAAGAGCTACACTAAAGAAAATCTAAATTTATTCTTGTTTATGGTTGATGTTCTCAACAAAAATACATAAAAGTTAAATAATTTATACAGGCTTAATATAAACTGAACGGGTCATACAATGTAGAAGCAGGAATACGGTGAAAAGCACCATATAAGAAAGCAAAAATTTGAATTTAAATATATGTTGCAACAAACTGAGCGGTCAACAATAAACAGCTCGAACCAAAACCATACAATTTTTTACCACTTTAATAAGAGACGTTCTCTTAAATTAGCGTTAGCTTGCTTGTTACTTACTGCTTTGCAGGGGCCGCCATCTTGCACTGCTAACTTTAAATTGTCGTTGGCAGATTCGTCACAGTATTTCAACATTTTTATGATGTATTCTAAACATCCGACATCACGGTTTCAACAAATATTTAAAAGTTTCATTTTTTCAGATTCACCTCCGTTAGCTTTGCCTTCACAATATAGTTATAAAAACAGCTGCGAATGTGCGGTCTTCCGTTGAAATACATGGCCGCAAAATAAAATAAACCATTAATCCAGCATTTAGTTCAGTAGTACTCTACAGTCATACTAGTCATTGTAATGTGAAACATTTAATCATAAATATTTTTGTCGAAAGGAGTTACTGTGGTAAAATGATTTGTTTTAGTTTGCTAATAGATGTGTATACGTTGTGAATTCTATCAATTACCTACATGGCTGAACGATTCGAAACGTAGTTTTCAACATAGTTGTCCACTGTCTAGCATGGAGGTCCCCTAATAATATAAATACTATAACAATCCACTAATAATATAAATAATTGGGGTTTATTACGTTAATACAAAACACATTTCATTAACTCTTAATAATAATAAAATATTCACATTTTCATTTATGCCAATGACCTTTTGAAATATGCAGCAATATGTGTTTTTTTAACATTTACTGACATTGAAAAAACATTCATATAATACATTTGGAATACATCTATATGTGAGACTGCACCAGATACAAAACTTGATTGGGTAATTTGACTTTATGTTAACTAATTTGAGGCACTTGTTTTACAACAATAGCATTTGGTTTGCTTACAGGCTGTAAACCTACACAAAGATGCTTGCATTGCTGCAGTTGTATTGCTGTTACAATTCAAAGCAGTAGAAGGCAATAGTCCAGTTGCCTTCTTCTTAATTGCTTCTAGTTAACTGCATTGGATAAAAATGACCTGGACTGAAACCTACTTAGATAACTTTCTAATATAAGGTAAATGAGAAACTTGGAAAGTCAGATTCCATTACTACTAAATCCAAATAATGACCTCAAGCAGTCAGTATCATCTATGTGTAGTGCACAGCCTCAGTGAGGTCTGAAGTCAGACAAGAGCCTCATTTTGTAAATCACCAACCTGTGATGTATTTGCCTGATATAGCAGTTTTTGTTTTACATCACTTTAAGAAGTCATACATAAAACACTATCTGTCACCTGTAGCTGTATTACTCTGATCTGATCATGCATAAAATACAACATTCAATGAGGTTTATCAGGTTGAGGAGGTATAATTATGGTTGTAAAACCCATTATGCAACTGAAATGAATTTGTCTCTAAAACACTGTATATGAACTTGACTTGATAATACCAGGACCCCTACACAATTCTTTTCAATTTCAATTTTTTCCCCCAAATTTCGTGACACAATGACAATAAAGACTATTCTATTCTATTCAAACAAAACCAGGACTGCATATTTTGAACCACCCACTGAGTCTGTATTATGACAGGTAATACTTTTTGTTCACATGTTTTGTTTTTTGTTTACATGTCGGTATCATATTGTATTGCATTTGGGGTTTTTTTTGTTTTTGTTGTTTAAAAAAAAATCTATTATGTTATACTTTGAGTAACAAATAGTCTAGTTCCCTGTTGATTTCAATTCATGTAAGCTTCTTTTAAAACCAAGAGTGCATTTCCGGTTTACTTGCAGGATGTCACTTTTACGAGTGGATTACGTCCTTCCACCCGCAGTCCAGTACATATAGAGTTAATAAGGGTTGACAAGCTATCAGTACTTGCGCATGCGCAGCTAAAGGCGACAGAGGAAACAGCCGGGGAGTAGTCAAACAGTCCGCGATCTACGAGAAGAGAGAACTGAGTACGGGAAGAGGATCGACAGCGCGGCTTTAAAGGGGTTTTCTACCCCTCAGAAGAATTATGCTAATCTCGCCGGTGTCGCTTCCGCTCAGGTGTTCGCTTCCCAGTCGCTGAATGGCGCTGGTTACCGTGCAGCGTTCACCGACCCCCAGCACCAGCTCCAGCCCCTGTGTTTCGGTAAGTCCCCTTTTTACTGAGCCAGCCTTCCCTACCAATGCGTCAACCAGCGTGTATAAGTCTCCCATCCGTCGACAGCAATTCGAAGGGTTATTTCCGGTGTATTTTATCGGTTGGTTGTTGTCATAAAGTGCCTTGCTAATGTGTTATTGCGCATGCGTGGAGTATAGCTGGTCGTCGTTTTTTCAATCCCTATCCGAGTGGCTGCCAAGTTAACCTGCTTAGAAATAGATTTTTTTTATGTCCTGGACATATTACAAACTTCTGCACTTTAACAGTTGGCGCTCAGTATCTATTATAATTTCTCCAATCGGGTTGTATCGTACTAACTAGACAGTGGATATGGTTGTCCCTCAGTGGACAGTTCCGCCTGTTCAAAAGTCCACTCTCGGAGACACTCCATGTTGACACGCCGCTTAAATTAGGTTCTTGTTCGTTTATGTGACAGTAAATCAAGCAACAAACTGCTTAACATCTCCGCAGTCCAGAATAACAAGCACCACATTCACTCCTGCTTATAGTAAATGGTTAGGAATGCAAAGCCTCCTGCTCTATGGCTAAGTGCTTTCGTAGTTTGCAAACTAGATTGTGGACGTGTCTTTTTTTGGGTCCCCTTGTCTTCTTTATAACTTTTCTTTCTGTTTATGCGTGTTTGTTTACTGAAAAATACAAAGCATGTCATCTGAAATCAGTTAAGTATCATAACCAGTCGTCAATCAGTGTCAACAGGATGTGGTAAAACAACGTTGGATTGATTTGGTGTGGCTGAAAATGGTGTTGACAATACACTTAATCACACATTTGCAGAATTTACACGACCATTGATACTTTATAAATGTAAAAGATGCACAGAAATTGTGTAAATGTTAGGGCTGGGTTTTCTGGACTTTATGCACCAGCATAAACTCATTACCAATCTGATAGCATTGTTAAATTAACAGTGTAAACTTGCCAAATGCTCCATCACAGATTTTATTGATCACTGTGTAGCATAATTTTAAGGCTGTTGAACTATTTTTGTTGTAAATTTCACACTCTAAGTATCATTCACAAACTCAAAAGAGAATTTGTCCTTTACACGATTTGTGCACATGGTGAAAATAGTTTCCTATTTCCTGTATATATAGGTGGTATATTTTGCTATTGATTGATGTTTGTGTGTTTGTTTGTTTTTTTTGCTTGGGGCATATTTATTTCAAAGTCATGTTTGGCCCAGTTGCTTCAGAGAAGGGTAACATTAAGGGTGTTTGATGTGGAAACACACAGGTGCATTCGTTTGGATCCCTCTGTGGAATCTCGGTACATTGTAGACTTGTTTCTGCTTTCACACATATCCAAATGCACAGGATGAACATTTCCATTAGGTGCTGAAAATCCTCTCACATTTTCATGTATGCAAAGCATACGTGTTGTTTTCACAACTAAACAAAAGCTGAAGTATACGATGCAATGGTAGGTTCATCAGCAAGGAACAGCAGCAGAGAAAATGTCTTATTGAAAAATATCTAAGAATAGTGTTTAGTTTAGGTATTTAAATTATTCTCAGGAACCTTTCAGTCTGTTTTCTAACTCTACCAAGAAGAATTGAATATTTAGTAAACTTTTATTATACCTTACAAGTTGTACACCCCCCAGACTTTATTACAAAGCAGTCAACATTGAGAGTAGTATTGGTTCAGTGTCACGTGTTTTACAGAAGGTGGTTAACAATCTACAGGAGCTGTTTGACTAACTACTGTCTCACACAAAAGGTGGTTTTCCAGAAATATTTTTTTAGATTATTTTTTACAGTCTATTGGCAAAATTTAGCAATAAAAATTATGCATTTTTAAAAACTTTATGTATCCTTTAATTTTTTAATAAACTATCAACCAGTTATTATGTTGATATTTGGGTTCATGATTTTATTTGTTTTGAAACTACTGCAATATGAACAAAAGTTATTTTTTTGAACAGGATTTGCTTGCAGTAACAGATAATACGTAAAGGATATATATACATACAAGATACTTCATACTCGAAATACTCTAGTGATAAAAAAAAGGTATGCATCAATTAATTAGAATTTTACTGCGACATTAATTTGCCTAGCCAACTCCTCCAGTAGCTTTAAAAAACTTTTTCCATAGAAACAAGTAACTCTCAAGGTAAGATGAAGTGGCCCTGAGTTAGTGAATAATCACAAAGAGGACCTGTCTGTTTGTTACAGAACTGGAATCAAGTCTATAAACAATAAGTTTCCTTTTTTTTTGTACACCAGTGACCAGAGATTTATGTTTTTTTTAAATGTCCTTCCTGCTCCAATCACATTCTTTTTATTCTTTGTTTTGGTCTGGTTCCTGTTGTTGTTGTCAGGGATATCCGATCATATTTATTTATTTTAACGCACACATCGTATTACTAACTAATTCTCTCACATTGTTTCTTTCTTTAGGAGTCCGGCAGTGGAGAGGATGATCGCCGCTCTCAACCACGGAGGTACGACACTGACCTATGTTTTGTAGGGTTGCATGCTTCGTCTGAAATTCCTGTCATCGTTTGCCTTTGTGACCTCTTAGTCCATAATTAAAACACAGAGCTTCTTATGTGGCTGCTGCTGACCCTTGACTTGCGAATGGGAAGTAGTAGGGAGTCACGATTGATTCTCACACAATCGCATGTGTCGGAGCCTAAGGGATGCTCTTGTCTTATGGCAGTGTTGTGCTGCTGGGTTATTTATTGCATGTCCTGTGTTGCCTCAAGCATTAGAGTTGTAAGACAGGGTTTTCCTGTTTTTACTTGAATGTTTGCTGTAATGTATACCTGTTTGTACACTAAAGTATGCCAACACTTGTTTTGAATATGTATAGACAGAGACTTGACTTTAATAACACTTTCAATTGTCCTTGTGTTAATTTTTTTTTAATACCAGATTTAATTTTCACAAGTCCATTCTTATCTCTATTTGAAAATCAGTGTTTCCCTGTGTGTCCTTTAGAGGGCAGAAGACTCTCTAAAATTCGGTAGCCACTCCCTTTGTATTTGTCCGGTCACGGGGCCATCCTACTCACAGGGCTGTCTGTATTTGTGCAGCTGGGAGTGAAATCTATATTCACACAGCAAGTATGTGTTTGTGTGCAAGTATTAATGTGATGCTTGTGTGTAAAAGAGTCAACATAGTTTTCTTCCATTAACAATACCTGCTCATGATGTATAATTTTTCACAATAATTAAGCCAGGTGTGGAAAACATGGTTTAATTGGGAGTACTTATCCAAATTCCAAATCCTAATTTTTTTTCCATTTAACAAACTTCCACATCAAACACACACTAAGTATACTAGTGTATACTAAGAAAGCCATCTTTGTTTTAAGTACACTGGTACACAGTTTTTAAAGGAACCGGCCTGTGTTGTTGAGTCAGACACATTAAAGAAGTTATGTAGTAAGTGTAGGAAAGTCAAGGAAAACTGTTTGAGTGTCTGTAGTGTCTCTTCATGTAATACCAGACACTCAGAGGAGAAATCCTTTTTTATCATCTTATCAAACCTAGAATCCCAAAATCTTCTGAAAATATGGTTTTGTTGTATTGTAATGCAGTCACTAAATATGAACAATAATATAATAGTTTCAGGAGTTAATGACTTTGGAAACCTTGTTGAATCACAGAGCATCAACATGGTGACCTAATCATTATGTGGTATGATGATTGAATTTCAGATTTTATAGTCCTAGTGACTAAAAATGATTTGATTTCATTTACCATCATTTCTCCTGTTTTTGGAATTATCCCCTAAATATCAGCATGTTTGACACTGACATTGATTCAGACTGAAAAAAAAATTTAGTGGTGCTGCGTGTGTGTCTGCGTAAGCAGGTCCCTCCGCAGTCTCACTGATCGTTCTCACTGAACGTCACTGACATCAGCAGGAGCCTACGTCAGCTATGACAGCAATGTCACTGAAGGAATTCTTGCATTTTTGTCTTGAATTAATTAGCAACACCAGAGTCACAGTTTTGACTTCTATTCCCCACTTTTTTTTATGTCATCGAAAAACTGACATAGATAGTGAGGGTGTTTAGGAATGCTTTGTGCCTCCACAATTAGATTTAAAAATGTCTACCGCAACTTTGATCCAATACCTTGCAATTAGTATACAAAGTATAGTATAATATAGTATTTATAGAATAAAGAAATTGATTTAAGTTATGGATTTCAGGTACCAACAGTGAAACAAATGGTTAGTCTTCACTGTTAAAAAAAATAATGCAAATGTTTTGTTCTTTTCCTATTATTATTTTAATGGAAAAAATATTTTCTAGTTCACCTCATGAATCTAAGCTGCCTGTAGTTGTGTCTGTTAGTGGTTACATGTGTGGCCCATGGCTAATGATCTGTCCAGGTTGTGCCCTGCCTGTTGTCCAATGTCACCTGAAAGGCAGTTCATCTGTATGCTGAAAGACTAAAGAGTCTGTGCTGCACTATATTATCTATGTGATCCGATCCCTAAGGTGACTGTCGGTGTGTTTGTATACTTGGAGACGTTAGAGCCACAGTGGAGTGTCTGGTGTCTGTCTGCTTGTAACATCCACAGACTGGGCTTTCTTCTCGTCATTGGATGGTGTGAATTTCAGCAGACAAATGAGAGAACAGTTGGGTGGAACTTGAGAGATGTGTTCAAAAACACACAGAAACACACTGGTTGCTGAGAGGCAGAATCACTACAGCCTATAATACTACTTGGTTTGTATTACAACATCTTTGTTAAAACATATACCCTAATTCTGAGACCAGCTGTGCCAACATTCATAACTGCAGATGATCCACTATTTTCTTTTCCCGGCTGATATCAAGACTCAAGTCTTTCAAACTTTGATTTGTTCTGATTTTTTTTACTCCTAGGACATAACATTTTAAAAGATTATTCAGCCTTTAGACTATTGATTTTTGTTTGAATTATGACAAAGAGCTTTGCAGTATAATTAATATATATATAATAATGTATTACCTTTTATTCTAATCAAAATATCATTGTTGAGATTTCATAAGAGACATCTTCACTATTAATAACAAAAAGATTAAGTAGTCTTTGGTTTCCGGACATAGTTGATTACATGGTATTGTAGGTTTTAGTAATAGATTGTCTATTACTAATAATTAAAATGATTAAAAGATTAAAATGTTGATCTGGTTGATCACAAGGAAGACATGGATTAATAACAGAAAATCATGACTGGTCATGATTATACTTAATTCTATAAAAATGTGTAAAGAATTGTATTTATTTAATTTCACAAATTAAACTTATTAGTCCTGAAAATATTACGGAGTTTTGCTAACAAATTTAGTTTTTTCAAAATATAACAAATCTATCTTAAAAAAAAAGTTGTTATAGGTGTGTTTCACATCATATTTACAGCACTATGTTGGTTGTAGTTAATAAATATTACAATTGTACATCGGCGTCACTAAGGGGAAACATCGTACTTGCTAACCCTAACCCTAAGTTTGTAAAATGAAACAAATACTGAATGCATGGCCAAAGAACCAAACCACAGAGCAGGACATAGTTATAAAAGCACTGCTGCAATTGTTATTGACACTTAAGATTTCATTTAATAAATGTGCATTTCCCTTTGACATGTGAACTGACAGTCAAATTGAAATCTTGAGTAATCACCAAGCAGGGAAACCAAGCCCAAGGTCAAGTTTTTCTCCGATGTCTCCAGTTGGATTTCTCAATCTCTGTTGTTGTTGTTGTGGTTGTGTTGTTGTGCCTTTAATGGAATTGGTGTCCCATGTGGTGTCAGGTGTTGCTGACTCCAGTGAGAATGTTCCTTTAGTTACTCAAAGGTAGTTACTCAACTCTGTCACCTTTTCCTTCGGCACCAGGGTTTCCACCAAACAAAAGTGACCCATGTGTGGCAAGCACTCTAGAGAAGATATTCCTGTAGGGCTGGGATTAATTATTGCATAATAAGGAGAAGTGTTGTCATGGAATACCTTGTGAATACACACAGTATCTAGCCCATAACAAGACATAAATACCTGGTAACTGTTATTGACAAACAAGCCTTGCGTTTAAATACTTATAATATGGGAACTTTTTCTTGTTGTGTTGTAGATGTTTATGAAATGCATTTTAACAAATAAACTCCTAAATGTTAATCAAGTATAGTTAGAAATACTAAATATTTACTTTTTCATAAGCTAGATTGAAGGCAAATGGGTGACTGGAACATGACATTGAAAAATCTCATTATTAAAAAAGTTTTTGAATTTGAAACATCTGTAAGTCCCTTGCTCCCACGACCAGAACATCAACTCCTCATCCTGATGTATGCCGTATTCTTATTGGGATAAATTCAAGACTTGGCTAGAAATGGATGGTTTTTAGTTATTGGCTAAAAAATAGTGGCAGTGTCTGGTGTGGCACTAACAAACCTCCATAGAGCCATAGACAGCTGGCTGTTGTCACCGATTGGACGGCCTTGTCTCCTCCCATGTCAGTCAGAAATACGTTTTTACTGCGGCCGCTGCAGAAACACCTACAGTGTTGCAGACTGGGGGAACTTCCTTGTACCCATTATTTGATTTCGCGATAACATATTTGCGCTTTGCATAATATATTTCAAAGCGGGTTTTAAATAACTCAGAGTAAAAGTTGCAGATTTGCGACGTTCAGTAACTCTATCCCGCTCCTGTGCGCCCTGCTCCAGCCTACGGAGCAGCGATGCCTCCCGGTGTTGTGACCGCTCCACGGAGCTCATCAGCCGGCTGCTTCTGCGCCTGCTGCGGGGCGCCAAAGAGACCGCATTTAATCAACGACTCTGTCATCTCACCGGGTGGGATCTGTCGTCTGTAAGTTTTGTAACTTTTGACTTAAATATTTTTGTTTGTTTTGCAGCAGTAGCTAAAGACTAACAGCTTATGTTTAAACGGTATTCCAAATAAACAGAGGTGATGTAAGCATTAGGATTTCTAAGACAATCCTTGCGACACACTTAAACGCAGCTTTCTAATGTTTGGCTACGGGCCCATATGATGCAAGTATGTGGTTTTTCCCATGATGACTAATGGGAAGGATGTGGTAGCAGAGTCAGAAGTTGGAGGTTTCCTTCCCTTTTTGCTCCTTGTGAAATGCCTGCCACATTCTACGTACATGCACTACATTTTTTGTGCCATAAATGCGTCTTGGAGTGTCAGTACAGCACAGTACTGCACATGGTGTAAGCAAGAGACTGTTCATGAATCAGTGGATGTGATGAATCATGTGACAATTGTCTTCAGAGGACAAATGTTGGCACAAGATGCTGGTATTAATTAACAGTCAACAGTCAGCTGACTTATAGTAATCTGTTCTGAATTTATCTTCTATGGAACCCTTTTTGTTTAGGAGCACACGTGTTTGATGAATTGAATAATAGCACTCCATTTACTCTGTGCCTCGTGTCATTTTACAACATTTAATCTTAAAAACATTTGAGCCATCATGGACTGTCAACTACCGTCATTTGGAATATTGTTCAGCATAGATGGAACATCCTAAGGAATTAAATCTTTTAGCTATTGCTCTTTATATATTGTTTGCACAGTGGCTCGGGCTTGTTTTCTGAGAAAATACAAGACAATATTTGGATTTATTATTGAGGTAAATTGAGTCTGACAGCATTTCTATACACACACTGTGTTCACGAAGTTGTATGTTCTTTCTTTCAGCATCAGTGAAAGTTTCCTGACAGTTAAAGGAGCTGCTCTGTTTTTACCTCGAGGAAATGGCTCCTCCACATCATCTGCCTCCCGCTTTTCACAGCTGCGTAGCAAACATGCAGGTATTATGAATGCTTTAAACCATGAGAACAACGTAGGTTGTATTGTTTCTTTCCTGTGTTGAATGAATTAATTGTGACATTTCCGTCCCTAACTGCGCTAGGTGACATCCAGCAGCACCTACAAACCATGTTCACTCTTCTCAGACCAGAGGACAACATCAAACTCGTAGGTGCACACTTTACGTTCACACGTCCAGAATTCCTTTTCTAGATTGACGTTGTTTGTTTTCCACGACAGGCGGTTCGTTTGGAAAGTGTTCATCCTCAGTTCACTCGATACATGGTGGTGGTTTCAACCAATGGTCGCCAGGATACGGAGGAGAGTGTGGTGCTGGGAATGGATTTCAGTCCCATAGACAGGTTAGAGAGGAGCAACACTGAGATTCTATGGTATGTTTAGCCTGTTTAAAGATGACATAGTTGAAAATTATGTCGGGTTTTTTTTTTTTCTTCAGTTCATGTTCTGTAGGACTGGTTCTGCCTTTATGGAGTGACACGTTGATACATCTAGATGGAGATGGGTAAAAAAAATGTTCAGCAGATTCTGTTTTTTTTATTTTAGCAACAGTAAGCTCAGATGGCTAATGCCAACCATCTTTGCTCTTTTTCTTTTCACCTGTAGGGGTTTCAGTGTATCAACTGATAGCAGAGTGCATATTTTTAAGCCTGTTTCTGTGCAGGCCATGTGGTGAGTCACTTTTTAAAAATTATACATTTCAATTTTTTTAATTAAATTTCCTCTCTCATATTTTCTCTGACCCTTTTTTGTCTTTATTTACTAAACAGGTCTGCTCTTCAGTCGCTCCATAAAGCATGTGAGGTCGCTCGTTCTCATAACTACTTCCCCGGCAGCTTGTTTCTCACTTGGGTCAGCTACTATCAAAGTAGGGTGTCCTCTGACCAGGCGCTGATCAACGAGTGGAATGCCATGCAGGATGTGCAGTCACACCGTGCGGACTCACCTGTCCTTTTCTCTGATGCGTAAGTATTTTGATCATGTGTATACTTTTTTATTGTAACCTGATGATGTTGACATGATTTTGTAAAATGTATTTGATAAACACAATGCTTAAATTTTACTGTTTGTAGACCTACAGAAAGAGAGCTGACAGAGCGTCAGATCAAGACCAGTTTGAGGGAAATCATGATGCAGAAAGACCTCGAAAACGTCACCTGTAAAGAAGTCAGTATTTGCTTATCATGCAGGTCTCATCAACTTTTAAATTACTAACGTTCTTGACCACAGACTTGTTTAAGTCTAAGACGTGCATCTTCTAAATTGTACTTGTTTGTTTGAGGGACTGTGGCCTCACTTATTTGGTAAGCTCTTTGCTTTTTCTTTATACCTTATAGATCCGCACAGAGCTGGAAATGCACATGACATGCAACCTACGGGAGTTCAAAGAGTTCATCGACAACGAGATGATTGTCATTCTGGGACAGATGGACAGCCCTACTGAGATCTTTGATCATGTCTTTTTGGTGAGACTCATCGTATCCCATGTGTGCCGTTGCTACGATGCTCAGTGCATGGAAATGAACAGGCTATGGAACTATTCAACAATGACTAAAGAAAAAATGTTTTTAATAGTATAAGAGAAATGAATACACTACTAGATAACTGTAGTGTCTAATTTTGAGGTGATTCGTTTTTATTTGTTTTGGATTGCACATTGAACAACAGACATTACAAGGCTCAGAACAAGGCTGGATAAGGCCTAAAGTCTTTTGTTCTTCTCTACAGGGATCTGAGTGGAATGCATCCAATTTGGAGGAGTTGCAGGACAGTGGGTAAGGAAGAACAGCAGATGCAGCACCACCAATTACTGTACATGCATTACATAAACAAACCTTGTAGCCAATAAAATCACATCGAGGTACATAATTTGAGAACAATTGCTTCTAAAATGTTCATTAAGCCCTAAGGTGTGTTTCAAACGTTCTTCTTATAACTTACATTCACAGTGTTCAGTACATACTCAACGTGACAAGGGAGATTGATAACTTCTTCCCCGGTGTGTTCGAGTACCACAACATCCGTGTTTACGATGAGGAGGCTACTGATCTGCTCGCCTACTGGAATGACACCTACAAGTTCATCTCCAGAGCCAAGTATGTTCTACAGGACTACATGTTCCCTTCTCTTCCTTTCTATGAGTGACAGGATCATTTATATGTGTATTTGTGTAATATGTAATCTTCAATCTAGGAAAGCTGGGTCCAAATGTCTGGTGCACTGTAAAATGGGGATAAGTCGCTCTGCAGCCACTGTGATCGCATATGCCATGAAAGAGTATGGCTGGGATTTAAAGAAAGCCTTCGATTATGTCAAGGCGCGACGAGCTGTGACTAAGCCGAACCCTTCTTTTATGAGGCAGCTGGAGGAGTATCAGGGGATATTACTGGCCAGGTATACACAGTGACATCAGCACCTGTGTAGTTATCTGGAAGTGACATATATAATTACTGAAGCGTGTCCATTTATCAATATCAAGACAAACTGTCATTACAATTACAGACTAATTCATGCCACCCTTTTTGGAATTGGGATTTGCATACATTTTGAGAATAATGTTAGTTATTTTACCACCTGATGTGTTAACGTTTATCTTTGCTTGTTTTGATTCACCTGCAGTCGGCAGAGGCACAACAAACTGTGGCGTTCGCACTCTGATAGCGATCTGTCCGAGCATCATGAGCCCCTCTCCAAATCTTATGGCCAACCTCATAGTCTTGGTCGTTCTGACCCTCATAACCAGGTCAGCAGTGCACCAGGGCCCTCTGTGATAGAACTGCTGGAATCGATGGGAAGCCCACCCAATGCTGGCAGAATTAGCCTTCAGGATACTAGCACCCAGTCCAATCAGCTCAGCTCAGTATCATCTGAGGGAGCTGCAACTCTAACAAATGACACTGTCACAGAAAACCTGGAGACTACTGTTCCTTCTCCTGTAGTACATGGCAACGAGTCCACAGCTGGTTCTGTGTCTCAGTTATCCCAGCCGCTCTCAAATGGCTTATGTGACCCTGAAGAGCAGCAATCATCAGCTTCTTTCTACCAGCCAACGGCTGCCACGGTGGTGCCAGAGCCCCAAAAGACAGATGTAGTGACTGTTGCAGAGAGTGTTGTGGTGGGCCAGCCCCACCCTCCCCCTTCTCTTCACCACCTCCCCACTTCCCCTGCTCCATCCCTGACTCCAACATGTGTGGACAAGGATAACAAACCACAGGAAATACCGGTGGCAAATCTCATAACCGTGTCAGTGCCTCAGCCCAAAACAACACAATCACCAAGCACACAGTCCACTGAGCCACCGTGTGTGTCAGCACCAGTGCCTGTCAAAAAAGTGGACTGTGACCCACAGATGTGTGGCTTGTCTTCAGAGGGTGTAGCAGTGGATCCTCCCTCTGCTAATGATTTTATCAGCTATACCAGTGCCATTCCTAAAGACGATGAAGTGTTGCTGGGCCACAGTGCAGATCACATTAACTTTTTTAGTGCCAGGGAAAAATTCAAGGGAATGAGTCAAGATGGTAAAACTCACTGTGCTGCAGTGCAGCAGTCACCACCACTGAAGAGTTGTGCCAAGGAACAACTGCTGCTACACGACATGTCCAACATCGGGGAGAAAGAGGAGGAAAAAAGAAAAGTAAGGCTTCTGCTCAGGGCAAACATGTTGCATTAGGTCGTTTCAATAGAATGTGAGATTGTTTTGTCACATTTAGGCATATTGGGATAGTACTTGTACAACTTTAGCATTTCTACTTCTCAAGGGTAAACAGTGCAGAGTCTAAGGGCACCACCTAGTGGTCACAGATAGAATAAAAGGTTAAAGCTCACTACTTTCATGTTTCCATATGTTATCGATTTTTATTGGTGTTATTAAACTTTAAATACTTTTGTGTTTATTGCAGGATATCATTAACGCTGTGCAGGCCACAGGACCGAAGCTTGCAGTGCACACAGATTCTTCATCTTTTAGCCGTCTTAGCCAACCACTAGTCCTTCAGGATCTGGATGTACTGATGTCTGTGCAGGAAATGAAAGACATACATATTTCATCAAAGAATGAAGCTGAGAATGTCAAGGAGGAAGTGAAAAACAAAGAAGAGGACGAGGTGGGTACGGCTCGACTCTACAGGGATTGGACGAGGGGGTCTGTGCGGCGTGTCACTCAACAGCTGGAAGAACGAATGAAGCAGGAGCATGAAACTCCAGCTACCTGCTCCTCCTCTCCACCATTCGTTTCTGGTAGCACCTCCTGCTCACAGGGACACATGCCCAGTGTCAATCCTACATCTGTGGAGGATGATAGGACATTTGAATTGATTAAAAGGGAGAGTGGTGATAAAACTGAGGAAGGTGCTCACGGATATAATGACGCAAGCACAAAAGTACACAAACTCCAGCCTGCTGATATTAGAATGCTCTCTACCTCTTATCCTTTTCATCACGTTTCCCTTTCACCCTTTGCCTCTGTGAACTTCCTGTGTCTGGAGGGAGTGACAGAGATGGAGTCGGCCACAGATTGGAACTACACCACAGTGGGACCTCCAAGTGACATTGTTCTGAGGGAGACATGGGAGACTCTGTGTGAGCTGAGTGCTTTTCTGCAGCAGGTGAGCACTGAAGGTGTCCACAAGACCAGATGTGTGGACCAGGTTTTTGGCCTTGGTGCCGGTGCCCCCCAGACCCGATGTAGCAGCATTCAGAAGAAGGTCAGAGAGGTGGAAGCCAGGATTCGCCAGGCAGGCCTGACCCCTCCATCCCAGATGAAACGATCCGCTTCCCTGGCAAAGCTTGGCTGTCTGGAACTGCTGGCCAATGACCTGAGTGAGTGGGAGCTCAGTCGCACATCTGTGTGTCTGCCTTCAGCAATACCTACAGTTCATATAGGTGATGACTCCAAGAAGCAGCGGGTCCAGGCGTGTCTGTCTTCAGCTGACCAGCAGCATGATGTCCCAGGGGATGATGTAGAGCATCTCTCCGAACCTGAAGAAACCTCCACCGTAGTCTCTTTATCATCACATTGCAGTTCACAAAGGGAAACATCTGACAACCCTGACCTTGAATCTGTGCATTCTCCTGACCTGTCACTCATGACAACAAGGCAGCAGTACGGGAGGACTCACCCACTGAGACGTCTTAAGAAAAGAACTGTCAGTACCGTTTACCACACAATGTAACCCCCCCCCTCCGCATCCCCACCTCTCTCTCTCTCTCTCTTTTTCTCTCTCTCTCTCTCTCTGTTTGTGTGACTGTGTGTTTATGTGTGATGAAAAGAGAACAGGTAATGTAGCCCACACCTGTGAACAACTGAAGATGAAGTGTAAATGTCAACTTTATCCAGCAAAACCAAGCAATGCCTCTTGCCTTAAAAGAATACGATTGGTGATGTGTGTAAATATCCCCTACAGATCACAGCGAGCCTCCACATATCTGAGATACCTGTCTCATTGCTAAGGCAGTGTCATGGCTGTGACGGTATGGGCTAAAAAGTAAAAAAAAAAAAAAGAAGCAGTCAGACTGGAACTGGAGCACCATTTGCATATTATAAATCAGTACAGTTCTTCCAATGCCTGAGCCTGCACACTCTTAGCCTTCACACATTGCTGGTCTTTCTATCGACACCTTCATATTCACTTGCTTGCTGCCAGTTGACTAATCAGCTCTGACTGATGGGAGGTGGCGGAATGTAGCCGGTGTTTTCATCATCTTGTGCGCCAATGTTTTTCACACATGCTTGAGTAATTGCGCTGTTCACAACGTGGTGATTATGTGCTCTCCTGTATACCAACGGAACAGCTCCACAGAGTCAACAGTTGCATAATTATTGGATATTATTACCAAAACACCCCTTAAGGTGAGGAGGCGTGCTGTTTTTATTTCACCTTTCAAACACCATTACCTCAGTACACCTGAACCAAACCTGACCTGCACATATGTCAAACTCTGGATTTCTGGAAGGATCCATCTCAATCAGAAGGAATTTGAATTTTACTACTTGATAAAGTGAAGTGATGTTTGTGTCTCTTGTGTCCTGTCACAGTTCTGATGCCACTTGGTATGGTTGTTTTGGGGGGTTTTAAGGGTAGTTGACGGGGATTTGGATTTCTGTTCTGGGGTGCAAATGGTCTTCATTGTGAGGATTGCGTTTTTAGGAACTGTTTATGTTTTGTTTTTTTATATCTGGTTGCTGTCTGTATGCGAGTGCAACAACGTAGCACAAGTTTTTATTTTTTAAGTATTTCCTTTTTAAACTTTGTAGGTGTGTGTGTGTGTGTGAGAGAGAGAGAGAGCGAGCAAGTGAACGCTTCTCTGCAGTCCTATCAGAAATGTCTGTACAGGGAGGTCTGTCATCCATGCACTTTACTCCCTTTTTAATTTTTATGTTAAATGTAGCTTAAGTTTAAGTGTTTTCCGTGTGATTGCTAGTTCTGAGGTGCATGCTTAGATAGTAAAGGCTGTGGGGTATGTGTGTGTGTTGTCAAAGCCAGTTGTTTTCTTTATTTTAATCTATCAGTGTAAATATTCTTTTATATCATGTGCTTCAACTGTGACCATTAAACAATGGAAGTTATTTAGAATCTGCCGTCTTGTGTCCTTGAAACATGCCTGAAAATGTTGCAGTTTTGTGTTGTTTTGATATTTATTTTTCATCATATAGAAAGTTGACCATTACCCTGACCAGCATGAAGGAGGACATCAAGGATATTTGATTTCTCTAATTCAGGTGAATGTAAACTGATCAGACATGGCAACGAATGGTGACATGACCTTCTCCTGACGTAAGTGAAAGATGAACATGCATATTGCTGGTTTCTCCAACAAGGTAGACAGTTGACCTTGAACCTAAGACTGGTTTGTATGGGTTAGGGAAATAATAATATAGTTTAGAGCAAATTGAAATGAAATGTAACTTATTAATTTGGAGACGGATATACATAGTTATACAACTAATAAATTGTTTGAAATCTTTTTTTAGACAAATTAATAAATAATTTGAGTTAAATATTTGAATTAATCCCTTGACTCATCCCCCCTCCCCCCGACACCTTCTTTAGGGCGCCACTGCAAGTTTTTCTATCTACAGTCAGCCTACCACTGAGAGACAGACCCTCGGTGACGCGCTGACCCTCTGCAACCGGCGCGCGTCACGTTTCCCTGCACTGACAGAGCCTGTTCCAAAATAGACAGCACCCTTCCACCCACCCACTCACACCTCAACCACCAGTTCACCCCCACTCACCCCTGCACTGCCCCCGCTGCTCTCCCCTCTCTTTCTGTCCCTACCCACACAGTGGTTCGGTGCGCACCAACTCCAGGAAAGCGCATCTCAAGGACTGTCACTGACCAGGAATACAATCGTAATCGGCTGCAAGAGGAAGACACCCAGGGTACGCGACCTGCGAGTACTGTGCAGGGAAAGTGGGGTCTTCCCAGGGCCTGAGGTGAGTCCTCTTTCCTTTGCTTTATCTCATGCTTCAGTACGGTTGCTGCAGTGGTATGAGCTGTGCGTCAAGTTGCGTCGTAACCGCACTGGCGAGCAGTTGCCTCACCCTCACTCCGTATGGATGAAACAGAAACCAATGTGGTTCCATTTGAGATTGCGCACCGGAGCAGAGCTCGAAGTGAATATAGCAGCCGACGGCTTACTTTCAAGGGTGAGGGACTATGGTGGTAGTGTATTTAACTGCCTTAACATTTACCGCCTCTTCATTCACGGTAAAGCACTACAGTGCGCACCGTCTTTATTCTGGGACTGTTGAGGAGTCAGGAGCAGAGTGAAGGAACCAAGGAGGGAGGAGGAAGGGGGACTAGGAGGAGGAAGAGGAGGAGCGCCTGGCCCGGTTGGGACAGTGCAGTTTGTTATGGCTATATTAGGAAAGTGGCAGTGTCATTCTTTGGCTCTGTTCGACATACCCTTAGCTGTGCCATGCACAACAGTGAAGACTAATCCCATTACCCTGAAGGAGAGTTAAACGTTAAGTGAGTTAAAGGGTTTTCCCTTTAAATAATCAATAACATGTTTCTCACATTATTTAATTGTCTTCTTAAATGACATTTTTTTATATAGAAGAAGAATATTTGACATTAATCAAATAACCCTTTATTATTAGTAAAAAATAAACAACAACACAACCAGATATATTATTGTATGCTCTCTGTGAGTGCATCCTGATTATTCAAACCAGGATCTTAAAACACACAGCAAGACTTAACTTTTTGCCTCTGGTCTTGCCCAAAATATTGTTACAAGTGCAATTCAACATGAAATTACAAGACACGCCTTCCGTCCTAGTTGAGAAAAACAAAAAAACACTTAAAGTTTAACAGGTTAAGTTTTAAATTATGTTAAACTTTTTCATGACAAAACTCACAAACCTTAGAAGGCAGAGCTATTATCTATTGTTCTGTGTCTACTTTTTTGTATTTTTAAGCATTTTATATGAAATGGATATAAAGATGACTGATAAGTCAATGTTTCAAATAAAAAAAAATCTTACAGTAACTGAACGTTTTATCATGAAAATCTTATACCATATAAATTGTCTAAATACTTCCTGATACATAGAAGAGAACATCTGTCGTACTCTGATCGAGTCATGTGTGATTAATAACCTTGTCATAGTCCAGTGATCACAGCAGAGTTACTGCTCTCTCGCTCTCTTTTTTTTTTTTTAAATCTTGGATTACCTGAAACTATTTGTTTGTTTACCAACAACAGTAAAATAATCCCATTTGACATATTTTACTGTAAGTCCTTTCAGATAAATAACACCGACCTACTTTAATATGAGGGTTTTAGTGTCAGCGTTGTGGAAACACCCTGGGATTTGCTGCTCTTCTACTTTGTGTCTCTCTCTGGTGTTTGGCCGTTGCAGGCAGTATATTGTGCTGGGACAATCACCTATTAATAACTATGCTAAGGTTAGCTCTGTTATACAACATCTCTGGTGGTTTGGAGGATTAGTCCCTGTAGCTTGTCGCCTGGTAGCCACAGGACAATATGGTTTGTAAACACAACTGGTATCATTTAATATTAAGTAACATTTTCTCTTATTTGAAGTTATAAACATCCCATAACAAAGATGAATTTCAGTGTTCATTATTCACATGATATAAGACAAAGTAAATAATGACCTTAGGTATTGTCCACAACTTTGTCTATGTATACCTGAGATTGAATTCCCATGTTCTTTCTAATCCATTTCTTTTATCTTCTCCCTCCATGTCTTCTTTCTTCATCCTGCCTTCATCCCGTCTCCTCAGTCATGAGTCGCAGCATTGTGCGGCAGAGTAAGTTTCGCCACGTCTTTGGCCAGGCGGTCAAGGCTGAGCAGGGTTACGATGACATCCGTGTTTCCAAGGTGACGTGGGACAGCTCTTTCTGCGCTGTCAACCCAAAGTTCCTGGCCGTCATCGTTGAATCCAGCGGTGGAGGGGCTTTCCTGGTCCTACCACTCTCCAAGGTCAGTGAGATCATAAGACAGGGCTGCTGTCCACAACTTCAAACTTTGATCTCCTACAGATGAATATGAAATAATGTGCTAATCTCAAACTTCAAACTTGCATTAAATATTCTCCTATAACTTTTATGTCGCACAACAAACTAAATGTAACGAAGTGATGAAACTGCTAAAAGAAAGCCTTGTAAATAACCATTAGAGCTTCACTGGATCCAGAACCATGTAAATTAATATAAATGTATTATCAGATGATTTTATGATTGTAATTACAGTGTTTAGGTAATTTTCCGTATAATTAGGTGTTACATTTGTGAATTGATAATCCTCTGCTGAGAAAAAAAACAATATACTCACACCTGACTAAAATGTGTTTAGCAGATTAGCTGTCAATCACACACTAAGCCAGCAGATATATATAACGCGTCAGTTAAAGAGTCCATGCATCTACTATGTTGTGATTGGGGCCATGACCTCTTCAGGACATACTTTACTGACGTAAATGAAGAGTTAAGAACTGTACATATAATTACATATAATTTATTATATGCAAATTGACTGATGCACATCAACTTTTTTTGACTGTGTAATGTTAGTAACTGTGTGCTATGGTAAAATGAAATTAAATAAATGTGTTCTCTGGTGGTCTAGTGGTTAGGATTTGGCTCTCTCACCGCCACAGCCGGGGTTAGGTTCCCGGTGAGGGAACATGTTTTCCTTAATTTCCCAAAGGGAACTCCCAAGGGATTAATAAAGTTCTATCTATCTATTATGTTATCCTAGGGTAGCTGTAGTTGTAGCTTAGAGTAGTTGTCTGATACCTGATACCTGTGGGTTTAATACCAGGTGGGTTTAATACCAGGTTAACAAGGTTAAATAATAAAGTTGTCATTAAAAATGAAAAAGTATATTTAAAAAAAACCACAAGCCATTTATCATTTCCTTATAACAGCAAGTCAATACTAATAATAATAATAGAAAAGTAAAAAATTATGTGCTAAGCAATTTTTAAAAATTGTGTAAAACATTTTCTTTAAGATAAAAACACTAGTTCGCTCGCTCTTCAACGAGCTGCAGATCCAGGGCTCCAGTCAGAGCTCTCCAAATAGCTGATGATGACCCTGTATTCAGCAGAGGCTGCAGCTATTTACTTGACCTGCCCCATCAGGTACCTGCACTCAGCAGGTTTCCTTTTGAGCCGGTAGCTAACACCAAGTGTTAATCCTGGTCCAGGGTTAGTGGTGCCTATTTAAATTGCATCTTAATTCAAAAGGGTATGCAGTATAATGTTGAGAAAACATTATGTTCACATAAGAATTAGATTGTAACTCAACTAAATAGACATTGATGTTTGACTTTAAATTAGACCATTAACACTGTATTCCATCAGGATATCAGGTGGTAACTCATGACAAAGCAGCAGCAGAAGGCCAGGTACTTTACAATTATAAAATAAAAACCCTGGGAAGTGGACATGATGGTATACTGCAGTCATGCTGAAAAGATGTGCTATTAATACACACCCACACACTCTTCACCTTCCATCTTCCACCACTGGGACCCCAAACTCTCCTGTCAACGCCAAGTCTCTCAGCTATAAATACACCAGGCTTTGGGTGTGTTTCTGCTATGTGTGTGTGTGTGTGTGTGTGTGTGTGTGTCTCAGTGTGTCTACGTGTATGTGTAGATGCAGGGACACATACCACAAAAGTTGATATTCTTGTTCACCTGATACGAACAAGGAGTGATGCAATAACCCGGCTCATCTATGCCCTAGTTACAAACTATATCTATTCATCTTGCTCCACTTTAGTCTTTTTTGTAACTGATCCATTTAGTCAGCTTTTTTTTCTTTTTTCTTTTTTTTTACAGTGTAGGAGAAGTTATAGTGACTGGTCTTTACTGGGAGGAATTTAGAAATTATTGGATTTTACTAAAATAAACTGAAATGTTTATGAGTTAATTAAAACAATGGCAGGATTTTAAAGAAAGTACAGGTTCCAGAGCCTCTCTTGTGAATATACAAATATACTATACATATATACTAACTATAATATATTGTATTTTGGTAAGATACAGTAAAATATGAAAAGCCTTTTTTAGTTTTTTACCTAACAAAGGAATGGAATTTCTGAGATTTTTTTCCTATATTTTTAGGCACATCTTACCAAGGTTCAGACTTGATGACAATCTCCATAATATTGTACCTATGAATATGTGGTTAGGTAAAAATAATTTTACATATAATTGTGGTTTTATAAATTTGTTTTTGGTCCAAATTATAAAAGAAAAACTTTAGAAGATTTGTCATTTAAATCAAAGGTAGATATATTCTAATAATAATCTGAACCTTTTTGGCTGATTGACATCAAACCTGTGTTTATGTTGAAGTTGAGTAAAACAAGTTTGAACCATGTTAAAAACAATAGAATTCCACACTATAACCATGTCATCCGTTACAAGACAGTGTGTTTTGTAGACCTAATTTGTGTGTGTGTGTATTGCAGACAGGTCGTGTTGATAAGAACTACCCGTTGGTGGTGGGTCACTCAGGACCTGTTCTTGATATCGACTGGTGTCCACATGATGACAACGTCCTGGCCAGCTGTTCAGAAGACTGCACTGCAATGGTGAAGATAAGACAAACTGTTGTAACAGGTTGATGCACATTACAGGACCTTCCTTAGATAAGAGTCGGTCACACTTCAATGAACAACAATACTACTGGAGTTCTGAATGAGTCACAGTAACGAGCTGTGTCAAGCTGCACTCACCTGACCTGCCTCTTCATCCCTTCACTGGGTTAACCTGTGGTTTCCTCCCCTATTGCAGGGGTTAGCTGCAACAACAAAATACAGATCAAAGCTGGACATTGACCATGAACTAAGAATAGCAATGGCAGCTGCAGCTCAGATTTAAAACACTGTGCGGCACAAAGCAGGTCCAGAGATGTGAGTGAGGGCTGGAGGTGCTTCAGTGGTTGTCCTCAACAATACTAAAATTGTTATAATAATATTAAATATTGTAAATTATCCCTCGCAATGCTTTTAACAGTTGTGTCAGTCAGTGTGAGGCTGGTCTGACGCAGGTCGCCAACTTCTGTGAACGCATGACGGGCGTGGGGATGGTATCTTTGGATGAAAGTCCTTTGTTAAACAAAACCGTTTTCCCACAGCGTGTGCAAATAGTAACATGAGCATGAACTGTGTATGAGCGCAATTTCAAATGGACGAATGGCAGCATTATGAGGTCGGCTATACAGTACTGTGCTTGTCATTCTGCCTTCATGTTGTGCTAAAAATGTTAATCTGATTAATCATTATTTCGACTATATATATTGGGCTATATATTAGAATTTCACCTAAGTGTCAAGCTTGGTTAGTGATCAGCCACTGGATTTATACACTACCAATATAAACCAATTAACTACAGTTTTCACAATTCGTTACAATCTTGTTATGTCCTTATGGGTAAAATGCCAGCATGTGTGTGTATGACATTGTTGTTTTTGTTTGAGTGAGGACAGTTGACAAGCCCAGCCTATGTCAATTAAATTAAGTACACGTTCGCAGCAACATGGCCGGAATATTTGTACAACTCAGTGGTTGAATTCCAGCCTCTCCAATAGCAGTAGGTGTGTGTGTTTGTTTGTGTGTGTGTGATCCAGGTATGCCTGTCCATGTGGGGACA
Source organism: Cynoglossus semilaevis (assembly GCF_000523025.1). Taxonomy (NCBI): domain Eukaryota; kingdom Metazoa; phylum Chordata; class Actinopteri; order Pleuronectiformes; family Cynoglossidae; genus Cynoglossus; species Cynoglossus semilaevis. Next base: position 5,992,602 of record NC_024325.1, on the reverse strand, counting down.
TTTTTCTGGTACAGGTCCCTACTAGTGAATTACAGCCAGGTTAGGGGTTAGGGTAAGGATTAACATTAGGCATGCTTTTGGGGAATGCATTATGTCTATGAGATGTCCTCACAACTCCCTGAAACCCAGCTGTGTGTGGGTGCGTGTGGGCAGCTGTCCATTCTTGGCCTCCATGCTGTTATGCAGTTATAGGGAGCATGACTGTGATGTCATTCTTTTCCTCTTCACAGAAGAGGATCACTGTGTCATCAGAAAAGACATATGAGAGTGTATTTGTTTGTGTGTGTTGTCATGGAGCCATCTGTTTATATCTGTATGTGTTTGTCTTTGTTAGACCCCCAGGGTTTTCATGGTTTTCAGAGGACTGTTTTATGGTTTGTTTTCTCATGTACTTGGAAGAATTGGCTCCATGCTGTTGCTCAGGACATAAAGGAGTGCTGGTCAAGAGAGGTTTTTACACACCCAAAAACTGGTACTGATGCTCTGTACAAATGTCTATTGAGTACACCCAGACTGAGAAGAATAAAATACCTCTTTTTCAAATTAGTAGGAATATATTGAAGGTTAAAGTTATGGTTCTATAAATTAAATAAATGCTTTGAAGTTACATGTACCTGGAGTTTGGATGCAGGTCTCTTGTTCCAGTGGTTCTCTCATTTGATTTAATGATTTAATTCCTGTAACTTTTTTTACCTTGGTCTTATCTCCCCAGGTGTGGCAGATACCAGATAAGGCGTTGACCCGCCCCCTGTCCGACCCTATTGTAGTCCTGGAGGGACACTCCAAACGTGTTGGTATAGTCTCCTGGCATCCAACTGCACGCAACATATTACTGACTGCAGGTAGGAGTTATTTCCAGAGAGTTCTGTTTTATTGTGTAGTTATTCTCTGCTCAGTTCAAACATACATCTGTTTTTTCCAACTTCCTCCTAGGCAGTGATAACCTCATAATCATCTGGAATGTGGGAACAGGCGAGCCCCTTATTTCCATGGACGACCATCCAGACCTCATCTACAGCATCAGCTGGAACCGTAATGGCAGCTTGTTCTGCACCACCTGTAAGGACAGACGACTGCGGGTCTGTGATCCACGGAAGAGAGAAGTGGTTGCGGTGAGTGAAAAAACAAACAAAACAAAACAAAACAAAAAAATAACGGAGAGAATGATGGGTTTCTGGAAAAATCTTAAAAAATAGGAGCTTCTCAAAAATGCACTAAAAATATATACCTTGTTTACATCAACCATTGATAACAGTAATATACTATGCTAATAATATTATGAAAAAGTCTTCAAAATAAAAGTTTCCCAAAAATGAATAAATATATTAATTTGCCTTAAAATACACAGCAACAGACTTTTCTATGGTTAAAATATTGGAAAGATATACTTTTTTGGTATGTGAACCATTGATAAAAAGCAGAATACTATACTAATAGGTTCCTGAAAAAGTCAAAAATTAATAAAAATGCACTCATTTGCAGTTAAAATCACACTAATGACCTTTTTCATGGTTTCATTCTGAAAAAAATACCTTTGTCAACCTTTGATATATAGCAATATACTACACGGATAAGTGAGAAAAAAAAAATCACTGTATTTTACTCTTTTATTCATCAGGAACGTCTGGCTCCACATGAAGGAATCCGGCCAATGAGAGCCATCTTCACCAGAGAGGGGAACATCTTCACCACAGGCTTCACCAGAATGAGTCAGCGAGAGCTTGGACTCTGGGACCCAGTAACAACAAATAGGCCTCTCTTGCGTAGAAATGTATATGATTCATTATTTATTTATTTACTAATGTTTTGGGTTTTTTTCTTATAGACAAACTTTGAGGAGCCGATTGCACTGTTGGAGCTGGACACAAGTAATGGGGTGTTGTTACCATACTATGATGCAGACGCAAGCATGGTCTACCTCTGTGGAAAGGTAGTAATGACTACCCAAGCTACCATTCTCATGGGACAATGACAACATGTCAATATTTCTTTTGGAACTGTGTTCTTCCCTTGGTTTCCTACTGCACAGGGGGACAGCAGCATTCGATACTTTGAAGTGACGGAGGAGCCTCCCTATGTCCACTACCTTAACACTTTCAGCAGTAAGGAGCCTCAGCGAGGGATGGGCTTCATGCCCAAGAGAGGCGTTGACGTCAGCAAATGTGAGATTGCCAGGTGAGATGCTGTCCGTGCACCAAATAGGTTTTAAGCTTTAGTCATGAGTACTTTAAAGTAGAAATATTTCTCAGTCCAGACAAAGGCATCCTGTGCAACAACTTAACTGTCATGTCATTTTTCCCCCTCTGTCTCTTTGTTTGATCTTCAGGTTATTCAAGCTGCATGACAAGAAGTGTGAACCCATCACAATGACAGTGCCCAGAAAGGTAAGGTACCACTGATAAATTTTAACACTGTATTCTACAGCAGCCGAGCACAGTGGTCACCTAAAAACTGTCCTTTAATTACAATGAGAGACATGGACTTTAATGTACTTTAACTTAAAGCTTTGAAAACTCTGTCTTGATTGAAGATCCTGTCTACCTTAGTCACTTAGTCCAATTTTGTTTTTCACAGTCGGACCTCTTCCAGGACGACTTGTACCCAGACACAGCAGGGCCGGAGCCTGCCATGGAGCCTGAGGAGTGGTTGGATGGTCGTGACGAGGACCCTATTCTGACCTCCATGAGAGGGGGCTACGTTCCTCCCAAGAGCCGAGAGATTAAAGTGGCAAAGAAGAATGTGCTGGACTCCAGACCTACCGCTCGCCGCAGCATGTCAACAGTGGAAACTAACAATCTGTCGGTAGGTTGTGGAACTAAATTGTGTACTCAACAAATATTTTTCTTAGGTTTAGTTTTGCACAAAGGGAGTGTTTTTTTCTAAAACACAATGTGAACAAAAGGCTTAAAAAAGCTTTATTTTTAGTATATTTCTTATTGTATTTTCTAGTTTCCAGTTTCTAATAGAGCATCTTATATATATTACTGCTTAATTATTCTTTATTCTTTACTCTTTAAACTTTCTAGAAGTATGACAAACTCAGCAAGTGTGTAAACTATGTTCCTGTCTTCTTTCCTACTCTCATTTATCCCCAAACTCCCTTCCTAGTTTGATTCATTCATTTCTAGTTGAGGACTGTCCTTGACCTATCTTTGCATTTCCTTTCCTTTGTCCTAAAAGTTCCTTTCCTTGTCTTTTCTGTTTTCTTTTTATTTCCACTCCTTTCCATGTGTCCTCTTGTTTCCTTTCCTCTCCTCATCTCTTCTAATCCAGCCTGAGTTGCTTGAGAGGTTGCTGGAGGAGATACAGAATTTGAAGGCCACAGTTTTGTCTCAGGAGAAGAGAATCTGTGACTTGGAGAATAAGATTTCTCAGTACACTAATGGCACTGCTTGATGTGCGAATGAAGGCACCTTTGAAGGACTTGTCTGAAATTCTTTGAAACCCTTGCAGCGGTCGAAGCGGCCCACCGAAAATCTGAACACTATAAATGAAAATTGACTGACAGACGATTCTGTGTATCTGAGGTTAGATATTACTTTTAGGTGGATTTTTACTTATTTCTACTTTTAAAAAGCAAAGTAAAACAATCAGGCCGCCACCGTACACGTACCTCATTATGAGAGATTCATTCGACACGCAGTCACTGTATGTCTGAACAAGTGCAGTTGCTTTATATAGGGCTAAGCCAGACTTTGAAATGTTTCAGAATGTAAATAGTGCTGACAGAAAATCAGAGATTTGTTGAGCTTGTAGCCAAATGTGAAAAGAAGGAACTTTTTGTTTTCTGTAAAGGATAAAACATTAGACACATGACATAAAAATAAAAATAGTTTTTTTTAAGGAAGAAAAAAACATTTATTTTCTTCTTTTGTCATTATCACAGCACATTTTTTCATCAGCTTATCTACCATGTGTGGAGGGGTAGCATAGTGGCCGATGACAGGTACTGATTTTTTATTTTTTACATTACATTGACATTGGCCTTTACTTTTTGCTGTGTCAGCAGGGCTGTGTGATAATAAAAAAAATTATATAGTTTTCTTAATGTACCTTCAAATAAATAAATAGCAAAAAATGTAGGCTAGTTTGTTATTTTTTAGCTTTAAGAATTGTCTCTTCACAAGGAATAGAAGCAACAAATCTGAAACAATCCGTATTACAATAAAATTGCACAATACAAAATGAATATGTTTTTTTTTTTACAGTAAATATAATCCACAAAGGAATTTACAGCAGCATTAAATTCATTTTACTTTTACATTACCCTTAAACCTTTAACCTAAACTGATCTCTTTGATGAGATGCATCAGACTCCCTCTCTGGTGGGGGGCGGTGATAACTGAATAACACCGACTGTTGACATATACATCTCTAGTAGAACCATGGTTAGACAGAGAAAAACTGAGTAAGTAACTTTTGTAGACATGGAGACAGGAGATGTGACACCTTCTTCAGAAGAGAAGAAACAGGTGCCTACGTTTCCCACTCGGTCTACCACCTGTAGCTCCATATTAGGTGAGCAGCAGGAGGCATTGTAGGACACCAGGGTGATGTTCCCATTGTCAGGGTCCAGACTGGTTGTCATGACACCGCTGCCTTGTTTAAGGCTGACTCGTTCGACACCCATCCCATCATCCCTATCGGTCACACGAACGGAGAGGTCCCATGTGTCCAATGTGCAGTCTTTAGGGCAATCAGCTTCCAGGCTGAGCTGCTGACACACAGGTGGAGTGAAATCTGTTATCTGGGAAGAGGAAAAAGAAAAATAATTTATTTTTACTTGACATATTTTGCCAGTTGGACAATTGTCAGATCATATAGATTTTTGGTTGGTTATCTAAAAATGTTTGTGCCACAAAAATATTTAATACTCCAATTTAAATCTGACACATTTACAGCTTTAATAAATGTGTGATTTTCTTAGAAATTTTAACTGAAAAAATTACCGGGTTCAGGACAGAAATTCGCAGCACAATGTAGTTGGTGTCCAAACCCCCTGGAGCCTCCGCCTCAATGGTCAATCTGACATCAGTACCTGAGGGGGTGTTGAGAGGTGCCGTGAGGTTCACTGTCCCTTCTGTACTTTTTCCAGTTTCCAGTAACAAACTGGTTGGAAATTCCGAGTGAAATTTTTGATTGTTGGTAGCTTTTATAGTAAAAGTTCCGCCTGGTCCGTCGGTCTTTACAGTGAAGGACACGGAGAACAGTGTTCCTGGTACTAAAACGTCATTTGAATCCGCCTGAACACAAAGATGATTACAGAGAAGTACAGAACTTTAACAACAGTTTTTTTTTTCTTCATGTCTTGCATGGTTTAATACGACTTACAGCAATAGTCACTTTGGAGGCTCTGAAGTTGGTGGGAGACTGCCTTTGGAAAACGATTGTTGAAGCAGAATCTTGCCCTTTTACTCGTACCACAAACTCCTCTGACGGTATCTGTTCGACCCTCACTAAGAATTTCCCAGTCTCCTGTGGCTCCACAACCCCGACAATCTCCTTCGTCCCAGCGGATTCAACCAGAGCTACTTCTGTTAGTGTGCCCGTATCCAAGCCCAATAAAGTCACCAGCAAGGTGCCATTCACACCTTGAAAAAAAATCTAAATTGTCATCGTCCTATACGATAATATCGACATGCACTGCAAATAAAGTCACATATAAAAAACATTTTTACCAGCTTTTGGACGTGTGTCAAGAGCATCAAAACCTTTGAACGGCCCATCAGACTCTTCCACAAAATCAAACAAAAAATCAATAGTGGTCTCACCTAGGAATGAAAAAGTCAAGAGAAACAAAAAAAAGGCAAAAAAGAAGAGGTTAACAGACCATACACTTGGACCGTTCTTGGACTAATAGTCAATTTAAAAAAATTTCAGACTTCACATTAATATTTCAGAGGATAAAAATACGGAGAGAAGTTTTTTTTAAAGCCATTTTACCATCAATCATCGACCTAGTTCTTACCCATGACCTTTAGAGTGAAGGGATTAGCAGATGTCATCCTCATTTCCCATTGTCCAACTTCTTTTTTGAGCTTTAAGTTCTGAAAATTTCCCACTGACTGGGATGTAGTGAACAGTGACCCCGATGTGTCTGTGCATGCCTTGGATTCACCTTAGAATTACAATATTTTTACATTAAAAACATTTTATTTTTGTTTGCTTTTTGAACAGAATAAATGTTTTTTTTTCAGTTACCAATAAAATGCAACAGATAATTTCTAGCTACTAATGAATGGTGACAAAAATATGGTTTAAAGTGTGATGACCTCAACATTTGAGATGATGATTAATTGATAAATATCAATTTTTGTGTTGTAATACCTTTCGGGCTGATGACAGTACAACTGAGGCCCAGTCCAGTGATGTAGACTCTGAGGTTTGATACAGTTTTATCTACTAAAAAGAAGAATTTGTCCGCGTTTCCCGAATTCCTGGATGTTAGGAGCAAAGTCACCTGGAAAAACCACATGGAACACGTGTCAGCTGAGAACTGACAAAGTGAACCAGTAGCAACATAACTGTACTATTCATCACCAGAGAGGAGGTGGTAGACTCTTGTATGATGCTGGTGGCCAATGGGAGCTCACTCTTTGTGACTTCAATAGCCAGACCTCCTGAAGCCTGAGCCAAGTCTCTATAGACCTGGGCATCAGAAGCTGATATCTTCTTGGGTGTTTCACGTCGTCTGCGGCTGTTGACCACATTTGAAGATGTTATCATGAAGTTCACCTGTTGGACAAACATGAATTATGTCTAGCGTGAGCAAATGAGAGGCTTAGTGTCTATATAGAGCATTTTGAAATAATATGTAGAAAAAAATGTGTGGGAATTTTTCAGCAAAATCTTAAAGAAGCATGTCATTTTTGGTGATGATGAAAAATGATGAAAATGTTTGCCAATGTATTTTTCAAAATTTGAACTTGTCTGCGTGTTTCTTATCAATTAAGAGCATTTTAAGAATATTTTAAAGAAAAATAGATGTAAATATATATATAATATAGATATAGATATAATTTATATAAAACATAAGACTATTTATTAATACTTACTACTGTTTGAGTTCGCTCAATGAGTGCAATCACTGTGTTCTTCAGGACCTTGTCTTTAGCAGGTGCGTCAGTAAAGAGGAAGATGTCAGAATTGACTGGTGCCCCACTTAATGCCAACTGTTTAAGACAAGAAGAATTTCTGCGCACCAATTCAAGGCTTTCTGAATTAGTACATTCATGTAAAGGTGTTTTGATACCTGAAGTCCAGACAGACTCTGCTCCTGCTCATCTCCTCCCCCAATCACTGAGAGTGAGTTGATAACATTCTTGAAGACTTTTGCGTCTGTTGTCTTTATCAAAGGGCCAAAATCTGAGATAAAAAAAATTGGCTTTACACTTCATTTTCTCTCTCATAGAAAGGCATAACGTGACAGAAACCATCCCTAACATCCCACCTGGGTCATTGAAAGGAACAAGAATGTAGAATGAAGGTTCATCATCTGTTCCTGCCTCACTATCGATTATGGAAGAAGTTACTGCCTTCACCGCCTCGATGTCATCACTCATACTTTTAGTGGTGTCGATCACGAAGCAAAGGGCTTTGCCTGACCCTTTGGAGATTCCCATCATCCTTTGAGATACAAATTCATTACGCATCCATTTGTACTGATTAAACAGGATTATGGTTAATCAAGATAAATTGACATTCTTAAATAAGAACAGAAGGTAGATGTAGGTGGATCACATCTGTCGCTCCCTCAGTACATCGCGGATTTTTTTATTACAATCTCTAGAGGTATTTTTAAAAATTGCAATATTTTCATTATTTTCGTGATAAAAACATTTTCTAACCTAAAAAATTAAACAGTAAAAATATAGCAAAAAATAAACTAAAAGACATCGATGGCAGCTTTGTTTACCTAGAGGAGCTCAAACACGGCATTGAGCATGCTCTTCTGTTCGATGCCCATGCATCGTAGCATCTCTCTGCATCTACCCTAGTCTGTCCGCCACTCTTTCACTTTGCTCTGCGCCGTTGCAGTTTGTGCGCTTGTGTTTGGAGAAAGTTTACCCATTTAACGCCTTGCGGTGTTCTGATCATCGCTTTACGTTGTATTGCACAGCAATTTTAGTGTCACGCAAATTGAAGATTTTGTCGCACTTTTTCATTCGACATTACTTAATTGAAAATAAACTATTTTATGTGCCTGGCTGTCTATGGGCACGACTATCAGTGCAGTACTTAGCAATGATAGGCCTCCGTGGACAAGGCGGTAGCTGACAGGCTGAGTGGTGTGTCAATCAAACTGCTGACTCTCAGCAATCACACACACGTTAGCGTCTGAAATCTTGGAGCGTGCAGTTGTTTTGATACAGTGAAGACGCCCATGTGTACTGTGCCGAAAAAAGAAGATGCCACCTTTTGGCTGAGACCGATGGATGGGGATTTGAAATGAACATTTTGCAATTTGTGTGAAAACGGCTTTTCTGTAGGACGTGGTGATGAATCTGAGGGGAAACGACACGGTGCACGTGAGTCTCACACAGGAAGTACACGACAGAAAACATACAAAAGTTACTGCAGTAAAAGTTGTGTTTACCATGCAGTGCAATATGAACAATCATATCGTCAACCCACTGTAGAAAATCTCAAATCTCAAGAGTGCCGCTTGAGCCTCTTTGTACATAGCTGTACAGAGTTCTACAACAATGCAGAATATTTATTCATGGTCACTGAATCTTGTCATAGCCTAGGTTTTAAATTTTGATTGCAAAAACGTGTTATTCATAGTGTGGAGAAAGGCTGTTGGCCTACCACCTGCTGGATTGTGATGCAAACTCTGTTGGCGCTGAGCTATTTCTAGTTTTTATTTTGCTGTTTTGGTCACAGATGGCGATATAACCCACAGTTGTTGGTTTTACAGAGACCTGTTTACATTGAAATGGTTTAATTTGACATCAGGTCATTTTTTTGTTGTACCAATTGCTTGATGCTTGATTACTCCAATTGCGCTAACCTGCTTCCAGGGCTGCACGTGCGTCGCCACTCCCGTGTTCTCTCTCCTGCAGCTGAGCGCTAACCTCCGCCAAGCCCCCGCAATGTGCATGTACTTTGAATTTTAATTCATAATTAGAATGTTTTTTACATTGTTTTCCATGCTCGTGTATTTAATTTACGTATTATGTATGTCTCATATTGCCATTATACAAGGAGGGTTGATAACAGTGTGAGCGAGGTTTGTATAGAGTAAATATATATACGTAAATTATATAATAACTATCTCGCTTCTACTTTATTCACTATGTATGTATGTATCTCTCTCTCTCTCTCTCTCTCTCTCTCTATCTATATATATATATATTATAAAGGATGAATTTATTACTGGAGGAAGGGTCTGTCGCCGGCTGCTCCTCTAATGTCCTCCAGTAGTTGGCTGGTTGCAGCTGTGGCCATATTTGCTGCTTTGGAGTGCAAATGTCCATGGCTGGCGTCAAATGAGTCTTTGTTGATGCCACCCTTAGGCTCAATTTTGCTTGTTTGATCAACTGCTCCTCCGTGGCTGCATTTTCCTGTTTAAACAAAGCCATTTAAAAGGACAAATCCACAACAGCTTGTTAAAATATGGCTTAATAAATGAGAGTAACACAGTGGTTTCTTTTATAGGTTCTCATGTAATCATTAGTTCACTATGGCAGTAATGATTTTAGCAATAAAAACTGCGAACTGAGCATTTCTGGGCCTTTTTGTTTTTGCATTTTTTCGTGATAGTAAGACTATAGTCTTACTTGTTTTTGCTGAGCATTTCACATGTTCAGATATGATATTTTTGGAGTTTACTTAGCAGCATGTTTTGAGACAAACTTGCATTTGGATGCTTTTCTGGGTCTAACAGACACAATGGTGAAAAAAAGTGTAGAATATGATTCCTAATCAGTTTCTTCCCATTTCTGCTGCATTCATGACCCATCCACTGTGGATACGTCATTTTTCTTTGGCATATCTTACTGTAGGAGCTGTAGGAGCAGCTTGGTGGTCTTTCTGCTGAAACCTTGGACTAACGTTCTACCCATACATTTTTTTCTAGAATTAAGGTCATAACTTTGTGCTTTTCAGCCTGTTTTGCAGATCTGTCTTTGGGACATTATGTTTTAAGACCAGTTGATTAATAAGGACCGGTTTTGCTGCCCTACTTGGCTGATTTTGTTTTCTTTTAATGCTGAAGCATCTTGACAGTAGGCCTCCACCTCTTTCTTCTACACCCACAGGCAGAATATCTATGCATGTTATGTAAAATATGCTAATTCCTCAAAATAGCAAACTGAAATTTCCATTATGCAACTCCAGTCTTCAGTTTTTAGTTTCTAAAGACTGCACTCTGGGTTAAAGTTGTCTTTTCAGCAGTATTAGACATTTGAGTTCATTCCTCTGTCAGGTTCTTGTCACTGTCTTTGACAGTCTCTGCGGGGTGGTATCTTAACAATTTTCTCTAGACAATAATCTTACTAGCTTCCTATTTTTTATTCACAGCTATTATCTGAACTTCCATGTTAAGTACTTTCACAATGTTAGTTCATTCTTGAAGGTATTTTGAAAACTTAGCAGCATCTGCAGCTTAAATGCAAAAAAAGGTTTTGTTTTTTTTCAAAGACAACCCTTATTTTTGAATAGGGTACATGTGGGGATGATGTTTTGATTTTTGATGATTTTTTTATACTTCTTGACTGAAACTGTTAAGTTCAGAAATGTTCAGATGAAATAACCATGTGTTCTACGTTTCTTTAAAGCATGTTGTTTGTAGGAATGAAAAATGTACTTTTAGAGCAACAACAAAATGACCAAGTCAATCAGCTGATATTTGACTGATTCTTCTTTAGTTTGTGTTTGCATGTGAACTTCCTCATCCCATTTGAATGTCAAATGGCTGAAGAGCATCAGCAAAGCAAATTATTTTACCATTAATGTTCAAATGTTTGTTTATTCAAACAAAAGTATGAGAATTAACTGAATACATGTTTAAATGGTGTTGATAATAGGGATGTCCAATATTATCAGCTCGATATTAGCATAATTTTGTAATATCTGTAAGAATTGTTATTGGCAAAAAGTTAATATCCGCCATCCCTAGTTCATAATTATTTTAATTTTTTTTTACCAAATTGAGGAGTGTTAAAATAATGAATTTTTCAATACATTAATTCATGGCAACCCTAGAGAACACTTACTATTTGCTTTATTCCTGTCAGTGCTTTGACCATAATAAGCTGAGTTTAATTCTAAAACTGAGCCTCGATGTTTCCACTGAAATTAGTTTTACCTTTTGGTTTGGTTGAGACTACAGGAACAATACCAAAGTAGCCAGAGGTTAGAATGCCCTCATTTATGATATCCTCCAGAATGTTGTTCCTACAATCGTCACCATTGCAGTTTCGACACGTTGCCCTGCTTTTATCTGTGGAGGAAATAACAAAGACAATTAATGACATCTTTTGTTAAATCATGAAACACACCCAAACTGCATTCTTGACCAGTTTTTTATCTTTGCTTTTCTCATAGACAAACAGAGATTTGTGCATACCATGGCATTACCTGCTATTTTACCAATGCTGCTGTCAGATCTGATAAGATTGGGGTTCGGTTGCTTATTTCCCAGCTCTACCCAGTTACTGTGGCTGTAAAAATCCTGCAAAGTGGAAGGAAACGGTGATGTTGAACCTACTGTATATTTAGTAGAGATTCATTACAGTAAGGTTTTTTTTTTTTTTTTAAATCAACATTACCTGCAAAGGATGTAAAATCTCCCCCAGTTTTTCCCTGGCTGCTTCAAAGTTCTCTTGCTTGTTGCTGGCTTTGACTGCCTGTATCCCCTCTGTAATTATTTTCTTGCCTTGAACAAACATTTCTTCATCGAAATGAAAGCTTGCATTGAGAGCGTGACGGAGGTCCACTCGCACATTGTGTAAAGTGACGGAGGTAATGGCTTGTTGGAAACTTTTGGATGATTTCGGCGCATTGCAGGAGACAGCGACAGCCTCAGCAGTGTATGGCTGTGACTACACACAAACATACAGACAGGTTAGCTGTTGCCACACTGTAAACACCCCCATTAAAGTGCATCTGTGGCCAAGCCGGACCACCCCCGACCGGGCCAGTACATCTTCGGGTCCGCCGTCGGACTCCTGCGGATCGGCTGGTGCATCTCCGGTCTACCTCCGGTCCGCATTTAAGGAGATGTGCCGGCCGGGTCGGACGTGGGCCGGCTCCGAGATGCACTTTAATGGAGAAGTGAAACAGAAATGATCTTATTTCTTTTTCTCTTCTTTTGAACTAATGAGATATCTTACTGGAAACGTAAAGGCTGTCCCATCAGCTAGAGCCAAAGCACGGCATACATGCACTGTGGTGTTCAAAAGTGCGTTTTCTGTGATTTCAAAGTGATTCAAGGACTTTCCTGGTAATATTCCAAACCCATATGTTCCAGTGTGGAACAGCAGGAGGCAAAAGGCAACCAGCATCCCTGTTACAGTACCGAAAAAGAAGATACTTGAGTAAACATTCCTGTCACAGTCACAGTGTTTGTTCAGACAGTTAGAACGCAAGTTTCAAAACACAAAACAAATGTGTGTGACCTGGCTGTATTCTTTCACACTGTTGCTTATAGTTTTGATGAAAAAATACATATTTCAACATTTTCACATATATACAACAGTTGACCAGTCAACATTTGTGTTTTCTATGAAAATATTACAGTCAGATAAGCATCTTTTTTCAACATTAAAATCAAACAAAAAACAGCTGTAGCTCAGATTGTTTGAAAAAGACTTCAACAAGTCTTTAACAAGTTTAAAGAAAACATCCCTATTTAACTTAAGCTTTACAATCTTAAGTAAAATACTTAATTCTTTACCTGACGTCTTGAGGGTCTTGTTTTGTCAAAATATGTATTCTGTCAACACGACGTCCAACGTTCCACTGACAGGGCGTGCGCTCTTGTTCTACCTGTTTGTAATGTGATGAGTAGGAAGTGCGGTGGCTCACCTGCACACCTGCTGCAGGGAAGGCTGTACCTAAGCAAATTTTCCTACTTTATCTGACAGAAAGAAAACCTGTTGTCTCATTATTAATTAAAAAAAGGCAGAGCACGCTCAAATGTATGTGTTATGATAATTGTTTTAAAAGGAAGGATTGTTAAGCTAACCGCTTGTCATTGTAATTAATTATTTTACAATGTCGGAATAGTAGGATTAGTAGCAGTAATAATACTTAGAACTCTCACCTTGCAGAGGTGGTTCCAAGAGTTCTTCTACAGCAGCCTTTTGTAAAGTGGAGTAATCTCACCCTCCACACCTTTGACTCAAACACAACAAAGTTCATCTTTTTAAAACCACTCTTGGAACAAATGAAAAATAAAAATCACATAGAAATTACACAATAAGAAGAAAAATATAAGGATTGAAGTAAATATTGAAATTAAAATTATTTTGCCTACAACTGCTACGTGTACACTATGAAGGGCCTACCCCCCACTTTGGGAATCAAAACATTTGAGGTAGATGATCACTGTTACTGTATATTTTCAGGGTAGTAACTGGTAATATTAAGAACTAATGATATGGCCATGATGTAGACGTTTTCACCCTCGTGCTATGGGGTTTAGAGAGATATTGTAATTACATTAATTGGTTGGTAAAAATATGAAGCTGACAAAACACTTTGTCTTCATATGGACGCAAAGAAAAAGCGAAAAAAAAAAACAGAGGCGTAGAGGGAGAAACGTAGGGTGAGAGAATGAGAGAGAGGGAGTGAGAGAGAGTGAGTGCGAGGTCACTGTGTACACAAAACAAAAGCAAGTACTGCTGGTTGGATATGTTACGTTGTCCACATGTTTTTTGTTTTGTTTGACAAAAAATGCAAAACAACCAGCTGCTGTATTTTTTTCATTCAGTTCATCGTATACTCATCGAAACCCAAACTAAAGAAGTGTCACTGGTTGTTTTCGGTAATTGCGAGTACATGAATGATAATACTCTCCCTCGTATTGGTATGTAAACATAGCATCGGGAAACCCCTTAAAAATAAAGAATAAAAGATTAGTATGATATAATAATTTACCCATAAATACTGATTTATGGGTAAATTATATATATCATACACAGTATTGGAGACAAAGCGTTAAATGCATTGGTTTATTATCATTGAGACCAATGGATGGGGATTTGAAATGAACATTCTGCAATTTGTGTGAAAACGGCTTTTCCGTAGTGTGCAGTATTTTTTTCTGCAAACCCAATGACACTGAGTTTGATAAGTTACTGCAGTAGAAGTTACCAGTGTTTACCATGCAGTGCAATATGCACATTCATATCGGTCACCTGACTAAAGAAGATCTCAAATCTCAAGAGTGCCACTTGTGCCTCTTTGCACATACCTGTACCTGAGCTCTAGTTCTACAACGATGCAGAATATATATTCATGGCCATTGAATCTTGTCATAGCCTGGGTTTTAACATTTGGTTGCAGAAATGTGCTATTCTCCCTCCCAATGCATCGATAAAGAATGAACCTTTCTTAAGGATGACAGTGGCGTGTATCTCATCATATATTAAACTATAATAAAGTGACACCTTTTGGATGAGAGGTGACATGTACTCAAGAAACCAAGACTGTCCAGTTGCCCTCTACTTAACTGTTTTGGACAAAATGACCTAGATGACTGATAACCTACATGGAAAAAATAAATGGAAATGAACAATTAAAAAAATTAATTACCAGACTGAGGACGACTGGATATGGCCTCATAACCTCCATGTGGACTCTGAGACACTTTCATGAAGGTATACAGGAAGTCAATCACTGTCCCCTTGAAAGAAGTTGCAATTCAAGAAGAGAGGTTAAGGGTCAGCGGTTAATCGAACAGGAGCAATTACGTAACAGATTTAACTGCACAAAAAAGTGTGGATTAAAGCAGTATTCTGGGCAACAACAGAGCACAGTTTTTGCCCAACATAAACGGACTCACCTACGACCTTGACATTGTATGAATATGTTGACACCACAATAACATGTCACAGTCCTATTTCAGTATTTAACGTGACAGTTTGGAGGTTTCCCACTGTACTGAATGAACTGTTCCATTGGGGTCAGTGCTGCTCTGAACCACATCTGAAGAAGAAGAAATGTAGCCGCACAAAAGTTATGGCATGAATGTTTTATGATGATGAAGAATTGAATCACCCAGGGGTTAATTAAGTAATTCTGATTTAGATCAAATGTGTAAAATCACCTGTCGGACTGATGACAGTGAAGGTGATGTCATCCCCAGTGATGTAGACAGTGAGGTTCTTGACTGATTCGTCCACCACAAAGGTGAAATTATCGACTCCTCCATCATTCCTGGATACTTGTAGAAGGATGACCTGGGATATAAAGGTGACAAAGGTCAATCTTTTTAAACTCGTTAAGTTCATTGTTGTTGTTTGTGAAGTTGTTGATACCAGGGAGGAACTGATGGACATGTAATGATGCTGGTAGCCTCGAGCAGCTGTGTTTTTGTGACTTGGATATTTTGACCACCTGAAGCCTTAGCTAGCTCTATATACAAAAGATGTGGTTGGATCCTGAGTTCAACATCATCACCAGTGGCTCTTCGACGGCGGGACAAAGGTCCGGTCATGAGAAAGTTCACCTAAAGAAAAATAGAATAGTTTTACACTTTTCATCAATGATAATGTTGATTAGCACTGGCAACTTTTTTGGAACATTTATATGAAGTTGCTATGTCTGCTCAAAGATAAACAAAGTTCTCAAAGATCATTGTACTGCATGGTAATCAAATATCTGAAGATACTCTCATTAATGGACTCACTTTTTATAATCAGTACATCTTGAAATGCAAATGCCTCAAAGAGCTGATCCTATCTTTTATATTTATGGTTAATCTATTTCTGCTCTGATTTGTTGCAGATTTTGAGACATCAATTTTTAATAATTTATTAGCAACTGATAGTTGACCATGTCCAGAAAATTAAATAAAATAATAATACATATACAACATTAATCATATTTTACCACCATGACTTTACATGAAGACAGGACTACTCACTATAGATTTGGTTTGCTCTATGAGGGCAAGCACATTGTTATAAAGGTATGCATCTTTAACCGTACATCGGTAAAGATGTACATTTCAGAACCCGGAGGAGCACCAGTTAAAGCCAGCTGTTCTGAGAGAGAGACAGAAAATACTTTTTGTTAGTTTCCAGTTTGCAGGGACTGTGTTTTGATGAAATGTCAAAGTAACAACACCTGCAGTGCTGAAAGACTCATCTCTGGGTAATCACCACCACCGACTGCACTCAGTTCCTGAATAGAAGGATTGATATGCTAACCGCTTATCATTGTAATTAATTATTTTACAATGTCGGAATAGTAGGATTAGTAGCAGTAATAATACTTAGAACTCTCACCTCTCTCTCAGAGGTGGTTCCAAGAGTTCTTTTACAGCAGCCTTGCTTGCTTGCCAAGATGCTTGTTGTACTTACTGATTTGGGGTGCCGGTTTTGATTTTATAAACATGAAGTCATGTTTAAGGATTTAAGATCTCACCTGGATCATTGAAAGGAACAAGAATGTATAGTGACGGCTCGTCCTCTGTTCCCACTTTACTGTTGATTATGTTATTGGTGAGGATGAGCACTGTGGCAATGTCATCGCTCATACTTCCTGTGGTGTCAGTCACAAAGCAAAGAGGTTTGCCTTTCACGATTCCCATCATTCTAAGATAGGTGGAGAAAATTCAATTTGTATTGTTGTTAAATGTTCAGTCAGTGGTACGTAAGCATCGTGAGGTTGTCTCGTACTCACTGGTCACCAGCAGCTGCTCGGACGTGCTCTAGCACTTCAGCCATTGCAGCTATAGCCAGATCTGCTGCGTCCTTGTGACGATATCCATGTTCGGAGTCTACAGTGTCTTCGTAAATTCCACCTCTAGGCTCGATGTGTCTTGTTCTATCTTTGTTTCCTCCATGGCTGCATTTACCTGTGTTGATGAGTCAAGTTTGAATGTTTTTTCTAGATAGACAATTTGTCTTGTTTCAACTTGATGTTGAAGGATGTATCCGAAATGCCGATATTGTCCAAATACTTAATTTCCGATTTTGATATCAAGCAAATCCGATATAGGCTTGGTAATATTTATTTATTTATCTGTACAAACCACTGTATATGTTTCTGGCACCTGCATTCTGCATTCCCTGTATGCAGAAAATAGATTAAATAAATGAGCTGCTAGTGACCTTCACTTTAATATTCAACCGCACTTCAAATGCACTTTAATAAACTATTTTTAGGACATACATCATTTGGCCAAAATTGTTATTGGGTTTTCAATATCGGAGGAAATACTGACAATGATTCCTACAGATATTACATAACTATGCCAATATCGGCTCAATATTATTGGAAATCCTTAATGGCATTGTTATTTAATGAATACAACATGACGGGCTGACTTTTGTTTACCTGGAGGTTTGCTTGCAAAGGGAGTGAAAGAAAAATAGAAAATGGACTTGAACCTGAAACCCTCTGGACCTGAGTCTGCTTCTTTAACCACCAAGCCCCCACTGCACCAATAACAAGATTACTACATTTTTATATATATGGACTTACACGTTACTTTACCTGTAAAGGGTGAAACAAATTCCCCAGTGTGACCCTTGATGTATAATATTTTTGGAATCTGTTGTTGGACTTCACAGTTTCTAAACTTTGGGTAATGATATTTTTTCCCTCCGTAAATTTCTCTGAATCAAAGTGGTAGCTGCCATCCCAGAAAAATAGGAGGTCAACTCCCACATTTGACCATTTGATCATCTCAATAGCCCATTGGAAATCTTTGGAAGACTTTTTGGCTCCACATGCAGTGGCAACTGAAAAAGCAGTGTATGGTTCAGGCTACACACACACACACACCACACACACACACACACACACACACAAAGGAGAAGTAATGTTATGATACAGTATTCTAAAAAAAGTAAATATAAAAAAAGATTTCTAACATTGCTCCATATGATTCTTACAGGAAGTTTGACGTTTTGAACAGAAGTGCGACAAGTCTCCAAAGTGACCTTAAAGATGGCCCTCTCTGTGATGTCCTGGTGAGTCAGAGAGTTTTTCACTACTTTGATATGGAAACCAAAAGTTTCATCTTGCAGGAGCAGAATACACAAGAAGGCTAACCACCTCATCATTACAGAGAGAGCTGAAAATATTCTGTCAAAGTTTGATTGCCAAGCTAACCGTTTGTCATTGTAATTAATCCTTTCACAATGTCGGAATAGTAAGATTATCCAAAAATAGTTACATCGAGGGCAACTGGGCAGGTGGACTGTACGACGCCAAAAAGTCATCTGGTTTCTGTTACATAAACGCCATCGTCCTGGCCATTTTTAGCTGCTCAATAAGAAATTAAACATGTCAATTTTTTTGTCAGCGGAAATGAAACTTTTGGACAGCATTTACAGAGTGTTATGAAATGTTTACAGGACATCGGGGCAGAAAAGAGCAAATACGATGCAGTGAATTACAATTCAATTTCAAGGTATGGGAAAAAAAATGGATTTAAGCCATTCACAGGTATTGACTAAAGACTGAGTGACGCCTCAACTGGACAAGTCCAGTACAGGAAAGATTGATGAAAGAAGATGGAAGAAGTGTATAAAGTTTATTAAATAAATCAGCTGTTTAATGTTAAGAAGTAAAAAATGATGGCTGCTCTTAGGCCCTTGTCTTACAAAAAAGTATGTTTTTCTGAGTTGAAGCCATGACATTTTAATAAAAATGCATGATTCATTTTTATTGACTGGTTGTTTTATGTAGTCATTGTCGAATGTGAAATTGTTTAAAGTACTAAATAGTGGCACAAAGCAAATGGTTTGCTTAAGTAGATTGTAGTGGTTAATTGTTTTGGAACATGTTAGTGCTAAACACAAGAAGGGCGCTCTATGCATTTCTATAAAATAATTGTTCTTTGTAGGGCAAATATGTTCCTGTGTTTGTGTTGGTGTAAGTGTCATTGAAAGAGGAATGCTGATGGATATGAAGCATTACCAGGTGATACTGTTGAATGAATAGTGAAATAAGATGCTCTTTTTGGTTCTTACAATTGTAAATCTGTGCCTCACCATCCATGAACCTCGTCACTGGTTTGAGCTGTGTTATCTGTGTTTATCTGATCCTCACACAATATAACCTCCTGGCAGATGCTTACCATGGAATCGGGCTGGCATATAAGTTTCTATTTACCCTTTCAAGCACTCAAGTTACATGTGAGTGAAGCTTCTCTGCATTAAAATATGTAAAAAATAGGCTATGAAGCACACTGTCTCATGAACTCTTGGTAAATAAGTAATTAGCATTTGACAGGAGTTTGAGCTGGGCTGATGCACCTATTTGAAAATAGGAAATTAACTTGCAAATATTGCTTTTCTGTACAGAAACCCATCCTACTGCAGGGCCACGCACGGTCCACCACTCAGATGAAGTTCATTGGAGAATGAGACCTCCTGTTTTCCGTCGCTAAAGATCCGGTGAGTGACACGAAATGATTGCGCTTAACAAGTGCCACCAATGACTATAGGATAAGTAATTAGTTTGACTTTAAGAATATGGAATGTCCATGTGAAGCTACAAATGGCAACACGACTCTGCTAATCGAGTAGCGGAGTAATCCTCTGCTAGTTTTGACTTGCAATTGTGTTACAAACATAGGGCTATATGCTCTGTAGTGTGTATGATATGAAAATCACACTGTAATCATGAAAAGGGGACACAACTAAGGGCAGTAGAATTGATCTATTTTCAGTCAGAATAAAAGAAAAAATTAGTGCAACATGGATTTCTTCCTGAGG
>NC_024325.1:5963460-5972598 GCF_000523025.1 Cynoglossus semilaevis | reverse complement strand
AAGTCCCAGAAACGCCTAAAAATGCAAAATTATGCCGAAAATGCTGCAGAGTGAATATTTTGTGTTTAAAACTTCAAAAAGTATCTCATATGAATATTCCAAAATATCACCCAAAACATGCCTTACTTTAGCCTTACTATTGTGAAAAAACTCCAAAAAATATTATGTGAAATCATTAGAACACCATTGCATCATTGATTTTTGTTATAAAACATGCAATTCAGTAAAATAACAAACCAAAAAGTGGATGTGGTGGAAATGGTAATTTAAATCATTATTTGGAATAATTGGATTGTATAACTTTGTCATTACTGCAATGCTTCCAAATTTGTCTGAATGTTCATTATTTTGCTGTTTTAACAGATTAAACAAATATACCATAGACAAAATTGATGCTCTAATGGATGTTTTGAAGTGACTGAAAAAAGAGAAGTTTGTGTCCCTTTAGTGAGGCATGCGCCCTACTTTGGAGACTGCTGCTACAATGCAGGTACACAGGCTGACTCTGGTGTCGTGTTAACAGTACTGCAAGGGCAGCAGACACTGGCTGTTACATTTTCAGACATTTATTTATTTATGGCTATTGGGGCAAAATATAATTTCATCACATAAGATAAAAAAGTGTTTCAGTAACAAATTACAGAACCGTTGTAATTACAGTTATTAAATGTGACTTGTTGAACTTGGCAAAATCAAACGTGGTGGACATACTTGTATGGACCGTGTACTAGGGCGAGTGAACATCAGTCCTGCTGGCTGTGTTGATCGTGACCTTTGCCCTTAGGTGCAGCCTCAGCACGGCTTCTCTGGCTACTGGAAGTGTGTGAAGCAGGAGACCCTGAAGGGAGCTCAGGAGGCTCTGCGGGACTCAGGTTGCCCCATCTGAACCTGCAGCAGACGTCCAATGGATGAGCTGTCACATCTTAGTGCCTTCCAATCAAAAAGATTAGTGTGAGGAAAGAAAAAAAGAATTTATTCCACTGCCTTTCATATTTGTATGTTTACACAGAAGCAATGCTATCGTCTATTAGTAATCTCAAAAGCAGTTTTGAAAGTAGGAAACGGACTCACCTGAAGAAAGTTGAAGACGTTTCGTCTTTTATCAAAGAGGCTTCATCAGTTCTACTGTTCTGGTGGGGTGTTTCCAGGAATATACCAAAGGGGGTTGTGGTGTCGAGTGAAGTGGCCATGGGCACGGACAATATTAGGTGGTCATGCGAGTTGTTGGTCCTCTGGTGGAACATTCCCCCTCCCTGTCCTCGGGGGAGGACAGGGAGGGAAAATGACACCAACAACTGCCACCATAGGACCAACAACTCCACACCAGACACCACATCCCTTTTGGGGTGGATAAATACCTGTAAACTTCCCACTAGGACAGTAAAACGGATGAAGCCTCTTGGATGAAAGGCGAAACATCTTTGACTTGACTTGACTTGACTTGAGGTGTGTTTAGTTGCCTACTTTATAACTGTTGAGATTGTTATGATGACCTGGATGACAGAATATCCACAAGTATATTAGCTTACTCAACGTAATGTGGGTATATGTGGGTATATATTTCTAATCTTCCATGTGATAATATATATGTTGACTTTTATGTTAACTGTGCCCATTGGCACTAGAGTAAGCAGTGTTTACAGAACTGGTTAACTGCATTTCAAGGCATACATGCTGATTATGTTCATACAGACACATTTACACTGAATTGTTTTAGAAATACACGGAGTGGGCGTTTTTGGCAGAGTATTTGTCAAATGAAATGTTTATGATCAGGTGTACTTTTCAGCTTTGAGTGAAGTTGAAATCTGTAGTTTATTGTAGAACTGACCTGCGAGGATCGTGTCTTAACAACTGAAGGTCTTGGTGCTACTCATCTTATGTACAATTAAAGTAAATAGACATAATGAGCTTACATCTGTGATCGATCTGTGAACAAATTAGTGACTTATGCCCAGGTCATCAGTGAGAACAGCATACACAGCTACAATACAATAAAATTACATTGCGCATGAAGCCATCTTTGGTCTTCTTATCACTATAAACAAATACATATAAATTTGTATTGTATCAAAAATAGAAATTACATAGCCATATTGAAAGTAAATTCACATTTTTGACAAACGATATAGGGAGAATACTAAGAAACAGTATTGGATTACATTTTTAAATCCTTAAGGACCCAATGGTTTTGCAACAATCCTTTGTTTTTCTGTGATTCCATCCTAAGTATAACTGTCATCCATTAGTATACGACAGTTACAACATATATAACAACACAAATGGGAAACCGGAGAAAGATTGTCGTTCTTAAAAGAAACAAATTAGCATGTGCTGTCAATTCTGCGTTCTTAAATGAGGCGAGGAGGAGAAGGAGAAATGTGGTCAGAATTCAACGTTCGGCCCATCCTGCACGGGAGAGCAGAGAAGGGGTTCTCCACTTAAAACAGTGTTGTGTGGGAGTTGTGTGTTTTCTGTTGTTCCTTCTGAGTTTGTGTCCGTTCTCAGAGGCACAAATGATAATCTGCAACCAGACAGGAACTCTGATTGGGAAGTGCTTTTCAAAGGGTTCCATATGCTGTGGAGACAAGAACATTTCAAATCGTTAGGACAGAAATGTCTCAGTCAAATTTGTTTTAAGTTGATTTATTACTATTAAGAATAATAACATATAACAATAACATAACATATTGTACAAATGAAACGCTATATTTGTGTTTTGTTGCTTTGGGCTTTTTGAGAAGGCATTTATTTTGTTTTTCCGTTCTCATGGAGATTTCATTGTTTATTAGTCACCACCTTGTCCTTTATACCATTATCAATGTTTAGGGCTATACCTCGGTGTCAGGTAATGTTAAACTTAAAACATTAACATTACCTAAAACTAAAAATAAATGTGGGACATGTTTCAAAAATTAAGTGGAAAGGCAACGATGAAAAAAAAAAATAGAAAAAGAAATATACTTGAAAAACAAGGAAAGATCAACCAATCAGAATATCTTTTGACCCAGAACGAATTAATTAATTAGTATAGGATGTTGCTTTCGATCAAAGCTTGATGTAACATTTTTTTTTATATTTTATATTTTAACCATAAAAAGGAACACTGCTACGTATTTTAAAGAAAATGTATTCTGATTTTTGAACAAACAAATGGTTATCGTTATGTATTTTAAGGCAAATTAGTGTATTTTTAGTCATTTTTGAGAAACTTTTATTTTCGGAGGTTCGTTCAGGAACTTATTTGTATTGTATTTTATTGTTATTAATGGTTGTGGAACCAAAAAAGTATATTAATTCTGATTTTTAACCATACAAATGGTCTTTACTATGTATTTTAAGGCAGCTAAGAGCATTTTTAGTTATCTTTGAGAAACTTTTACTTTGAGATTTGTTCAGGAACTTATTGGTATTGTACCTTACGGTTATCAATGATTGAAGTACCAAAAAAGTATATTTTTTTCTGAATTTTAACCACAGAAATGGACATAGCTAAGTATTTTGAGGCAAATCAGTGTATTTTTAGTCATTTTCGAGAAACTTTTATTTTCGGAGATTTGTTCAGGAACTTATTGGTATGGTATTTTACTGTGATCAAAAGTTGGTGTACCAAAAAAGTATAATTCTTCTGAAATTTAACTGCAAAAATGGACATAGCTAAGTATGTTAAGGCAAATTAGTGTATTTTTAGTCATTTTTGAGAAACTTTTATTTTCGGAGATTTGTTCAGGAACTTACTGGTATTGTACTTTACTGTTATCAATAGTTGAGGTACCAAAAAAGTATATTAATTCTGAATTTTAACCACAGAAATGGACATAGCTAAGTATTTTGAGGCAAATCAGTGTATTTTTAGTCATTTTTGAGAAACTTTTATTTTCAGAGATTTGTTCAGTAACTTATTGGTATTGTACGTTACTGTTTTCAATGGTTGAGGTACCAAACGTACTGTATATTAATTCTGATTTCTAACCATACAAATGGTCATTTCTATGTATTTTAAGGCATATGAGTGCATTTTTAGTCATTATTAAGAAACTTTTATTTTTGAAGACTTTTTCAGGAAATTATTAGTATAGGATTTTGCTGTGATCAAAAGTTGCCGTACCAAAAAAGTATATTTATTCTGATTTTTAACTACATAAATGGCCATTACTATGTATTCCGAGGCAAATTAATGCATCTCCATTTATTTTTGAGAATCTTTTATTTTCTTTTATTTGTTCAGAAATTGATTACTATAGTACGTTGCTGTTGATCATTTGCTGATATACAAAACAATTGTATTTGTCTGAATAGAAACAATAAACATTACTACATCTTTTAAGGAAAATTAGTGCATTTTAATTCATTTTTGAGAAACTTCTTTTAACAATTTTAAGGAATTTATTGGTACAGTATGTTACTTTTGATCAAAGGTTGATGTACCAAAAAGTGTATAATTTTTATTTTAACCATAACCAGCTATGTATTTTAAAGCAAATACAGATAGAGTCATTTATATCGTTAAACTTACTTTTACTTTTTTTTTTACTATTTTAAAGTGACGTGCCCAACACTGCATGTCACAGGTATACTGTGGTTAGCTTGCGTACGCATGACCCATTATGCATCAGCAGACTGGCATTAAGATGTGTTGTTGTCCTCCTTTGAAAAAGCACAAAGACACAGCCACCAGCTAAGACAGCAATGTAACTGCAGACACATCGCAACTAATTCTCTAACAGACTACAATCAGTACCATCAACCAAGAACTGGTAGGCATCAGAGGCAGCCAGGTACACTGACCTGTGGTACAAAATTAGGTCAGGTGCAACCAAGAAACAACACTCACATTAAAAGGAGGTCATGTGACTAAGCTACATTCAAAAACAAACTACTTTGTTAAAGTAAGAGGAAGGTTACCTCAGACTAAATACATTTGGTTATAGATCTGAAACTACACAGGGTTCACAAGAAAGCATTGTCTGCTGCCACACAACAGGAGATGCACAGACTGATGCTGAATTTGGTTTCCAAACTAATGCATTTGATTTGAACAAATGCAATTTCTAAATAGCAAGCAGCTCTGTAGATTAAATATGTTTTCTTGTAAAGCACAATCACTATTGTCTCATCTCTTCTACCTAATGTTATTTTTAATGCCCTGTGAAAAAGAAACATTTTTAATGCTTAACATATGATTTGATTGAATTGAAAATACAATACAAACATAAGGTTTAGTTTCACATGGTTTTAGTTTTTGTAAAGATACACTATAAATCGCCAGATATATTTTCCCCCCCATCATCTTATAGGCAATAAGTATTGATTTACTGAAGCTATTTTTTGTTTACAGCCTCCGTATAGGGAAAAAAAAAAAAAAACTGTGCCAGCAAAAATGTTCCCATGTGAAAGGGATCTGGTATTTGCACTTATCCTTTGGTTTGCTTTGTTGCAAACCTAATAAAGCTAGCTATTATTGTGAACGTATTTACAAATGTATTTACAGATGTATGATTTACAAATTTGCCAACATTACTGAAATGTTCTGTTAAAATCTCATTAGTTGGTCAATTGAAATACTGTGACTGTATAATATTATACACACTAGACATGAACTCCTTAATTATTAGTCCAACCTGTAAACTATATTTGATTAATTATTTGAGACATTTAGGACTGACAGAAAATCGCATTAACTCAATAACCTAATAAGTAAAAACAAAACAGCAGATGTTACTCCAACTTACCATTTGACACAAGGATGAAGATGTCAAGGGTCACTCTCCTTCTTTACTGTCACATCACCATCTCCCGCCAGGATGGTAGAGATTTCTCCCTGCATGAAGGCCCAAGGCACTGTGGATCCGGCAAGGGGACATCGTTCTCCACTAGGGCAGTACACCTCACCCCCTTGACCTTGGCTGCGGATGAAGCCACGAGTGCAGGGGAAGCAGAACTTGTGGTGCACAACAGAGGGACACTGGACAAAATGAGTGTCCTCTAAGCGCTCCCTGCAGAGACTGCAGCATAGCAGGGTGCCCTGGGCACTGCTTGAAGACTCCCCAGCAGTGCTATTGGTACCAGGCCCTGCTGCACTTAGTGCCTGCCCCATGGACGCCTGGGAGACTGAGGTGGAGGCAGTGGAGGGGCTGCTGCTGGTGGGTCGCCCAGTTGAAGAGGAGTGGGCTGAGGACATGTTGGGGCTGTCTCTGGCCATCTGGCTGGAACTCAGACTGTCCGCAACTCCCATGAGTGCTGAGATTGGTGAGGGCTGGCTGTGTAAACGGGGTGGGACTTCTTGGGGGACAGCCATGCCTGGCAGTGGTTCCATGCCTGAGTAAGCACCTCGTGGCCATGGTTCTCTGTTGGGTTGGTCAGGCCTTCCTTCACTCTCTCCATTTTCAGATCCTGGAGATGCCTTACGGCGCCGAGTTGTGCTCTTCACTGGTACAGAGCGTCCAGCGGCTGCCATGGATAACATTGGATCAGGTTGTGGTAGAACTTCTGGGATTGGGGGCTCCTTGAACATGCGTACACCCTCATTCAGAAGCTCAGATAGCCCACGCCAGTCTCCTGTCCCTTGTCGCTTCTCATACTCCACATATCTAAGTCCAGAATTCACTGCTTTGCCTGCATCTTTGGCAGAATCACGAAACATCTGTCTCACCAGGTCTGGGATTCCTGAAAAGATCATTCCAGACCCAGCAGGATACTCCACAAACACTTTCAGCTCAAACTCTGGTGTGGTACTGGCATCAAAAGCAAGAACTCGACCAATCAGATTGTGGTCTTTTCTGAAGCGAACATTAAAGGGTACACAGCTGCTGAGAGCAACAAGCACATCCCGTACTGCTTTGGGGCGGTTTGGCCAGCCTTCAATCCTACTGCGAGAGATTTCATTCAGTTCAGTCATCATTTCATTGTTCCTCCACAACGCAGGATCTACACCTACCAGAGAAGAGGTACTGGTTCCAACACCCAGTTGCACAGCCTGTCTTCTTCCAGCATCTATTATGGGGCCACCAGATATTGCAATAGGTGTAGCCCCAGACCTTGAGCTAGATATTGGGGGCAAAAGACCATGAGGGGCTGCAATCAACCCCTGAGCTATCAACGCATGTGGTATGGTATTATGTAGACTAGGAACTGCCCCAGCAATTGCCCGACGAGTGTTAGGGCTCTGTCGGCTGCTCTCAGACAGAGCCACATCTTCTGCTCTGTGAAGGCCGTTGGGAAGTCGGGAGGACACACCATACTCACCCCTCCCCCTGTCTATACGCTCTCCATGCGGCCGCCCTGCTTCTATGGATCCGGCAGAGCTAGGTTTGCTCTGCTGTGAACCCGGAGATCGGCCGTCTAAAACCCCGTGCGTGCTTTTCAGTTGCCTGGCAGTTTCAATGAGAAGCTCTATTCTGTCTGCTCCGTCATAGTTGACACATCCACGGCAAACGGCCTCGCTAAACTCCCACAACATGGCCCAGGGCATCTTGGGCAAATCGCAGAGGTAGCACCACTGCCGTCGGGAGGAAGACTGCGAGGCGGAGGACATGTTGTTTACAGCAGGCCCCTCGACCAAACTTTCTTCGGAGGCCTAAGCGGTACGCTATACAATTTTCAAAACCTCTTGGCTTCACACACACAAGAGCAGCCACATACCAAGTATTTTACAAATATCATAAAAAAACCAAACTGGTAAGAATCGAGCGGGATTGACCGCATTTGAAAGTTAGCAACGTCTCTTTCTGGATTTGTTCGTGTCGGTGTGTGTGGAAGGAAGTAAAATGTCATAGGACACCGGAAACACCTACACGATGGCAGTAGGGACTTATGGGAGTTGTATTTTTGTGGCACCCCAGCGCTTTCACCTTTCTTCTGTAATTCTAAATGTATAAAAGGTGCACACTGACTCAAACAATTCTAAAACATTTTGTTTCATACGTTATTGGAGTACGATTTTGACCTAAAGAGAATAAACTACATTTTATCGAAGATCGGCTTCACATGCATTCCGAGACATTTTCCTTTTCCTGGCAGACATTTTGACAGGTCACAATAGGAAATTCACAGGCGTGACAATATATGATCCGTAGAGTGGCGACTTTCTTAAAACCGTGGTAATAAGGAACACATTTACCTGACGACAAAGCACTGTGATAAAACGTCTGAATTTATGCATTACACTGTTGTATCACATCGAGACAAATGCGTCGAATTCGTCGATATTTGCATGTTCTAAGGCTTATTGACACAATGTTCGATCCCATGGGCTATATATATGGCATATATGTGCGACCTGCGTTTGAAAGTCCATACAATATAATTTCGTATGTATTGTAGCAGTTACAAAACTACGTTTACCTTAAGGACGCTAAGTTGACTGTCATGCATGATTATTCACCCAAATTGCAATGCAGTCCAAATTGCAAAGTCGAGTTAAAACGTACGTTACAGATTTGGGTTAAGAAAATAATCTCCCATCATCCTAATTAATTTTAGAAAATACATTTAAAAGAATAGCCATGTCAAAATACATGACTTTTTGTAAATTAGCTAAATATTGTATTTAGTAGAGCAGTGTTCAAATTATGAATTTTTATTTTATGTAATTTTACAATTTCCAACATCTTAATATAGCTAATGTAGTGGTTTGTCTAAACCTTATTCGTATGCTACTTAATATTTAATTATATCAATGCAACTGTTCAGATTTTGTCTGTAAAGTAAAACTAGGTCATTGTGCTTTACTCACAGGATATAAACAATTGTGATTTAGTAGATCAAGAAAATCCCCCCATCAATTTTAACTACATTGTTTATTTAAGAACAAAATTGCAGAATAAGGTACAAACACTCATACACTCTTGTGTCTAATGTAGGCATGTCCTAACACATGTATTATCCTAAATTTGAAAAAAAAAAAGAAGGTAAAATTGAATGTACGGTTTACGGAAGGACGGACTATTAATTTAACAATTGTGACTGTTCATTTAAAAACACAAACATTATTTGCCACGGTGGTCTCCTATTCCAGTCCAAAAAATGTGACAAAATATAAAATTAACTGAAAAACATGGCATCAGTAAAATAAAATCATACTAATATCGTACTTTTGTCATTACTAGCTCGAGGTTGCTGAGGGGAATATTTAGCTGG
>NC_024325.1:5955984-5963415 GCF_000523025.1 Cynoglossus semilaevis | reverse complement strand
CCCACCTGGAGCAGAAAGCAGAAGATTTATAAGGATCAACCAAGTAAACAAAGTACAGAATATACAAAACTCACATAAAATGTCCTTTGGTAACGTGAATATGTATGTGATATAATGATAAGCATTTACTTGGGTTTTTCATCTGGAAATGGTTCATCATAGCAAGGCCTTCCATCGCATCACTGATCGATTCCCACTCAAGCAGGCCAGATGAACTTCTCTCACCTACAAGGTACACAAAACTTTTTAAGATCAACTAAAATGAACATACTGTATATACTTAACTAGGTGGCTGCATTTGAAGGCAGATCTTACAATACAGTATACTGTATTTCAGTCGTTAATTAATCAAACAGGGAAAAAACACACCCAAACTGAATACAATAATTAGTGTTAATGCATCTAACCTCATAACAGATGTTAAAACATCTCGTCATCATGACAACTCCTACTATGAAAACACTACTCTTATCCACCATTTTATGATTTAAACAATTAATAATCCCTGTTACTCACTTTTTGTATTGAAAAGCTTTACACTTGTGGGACTCTTGATCCCCATTTCATCGCAGACCTACAAGACACAAAGATATGTGAAACACTTGACAAGATAACTTTTCATTTAAGGTTCCTGTTAACGCTCTGTATTACCTGGTTGAAAATCTCCTCAGAGATGTCAGGCTGTGCGTTAAAGAAGTGCAAGACATTGCTGGGGTGTTGGATACGATTTTTAGCTGCCTGCTCAGGAGAGGTGAAGCGGTTGTTACGTGAGCCATGGAAATCCTTGAAGCTACTGGTGTTATCTTCTAACTGGTAACACTGTCCAGGCACAATGGCCTGCTGCTTAGACACACTGGCCAGAAAACATACTCAACATTAGTTCGTCATCTGTATGATGTAATGCTGTATTCTCTTTGAGGGGTTTTTTATGGCACTATTTTCTTAAGTTGTAAAGAGTAGTTTGTACCAAACACTGAGCTTCTGTCCAAAAAGAAAATTGTTGTTGAGATGAGTGATTGCTCTGTCCACAGAATACCCATCTCCCATCTCCACCATTGCAGCTCCAGGTTTACTCTTCATGAACTTCACCTATGGAAAAGAATGATCTAGTTTAATGACTATTACATAAGGAATGACTTATGGACAATGAGCAAAACTGTCTTTGTCTCTTTCAAGACCTTTCACTCACCCTCTCTACATTTCCATAGAGGCAAAAGATGTTAAAGACCCTGTCAGCATTGATCTTTGATGGTTCAAGTCCATACACCATAAGAACTGGAGAGTCGGCATGAGGACCATACTCAGGAGGTGGTGGTCCATATCCAGGGCCATAGCGCTGGCTACTGCGACCACGCCCACCCATTCCGGGCCCCATGCGGTGGTGAGGAGGAGGACCGTAGCCCTCTTCACTGTAAGCATGGTAACCACCTTGGGGGCCAGCTTCATTTAAAAGAGAATACAAGGCACAGCTAAAGAAAGAGCCTTACATTATTCCATATACCGGGACAACATTTTGTGCATACTGACCATAATCAGGAGGATGGTCTCCTAGAAGAGCAGGCTGCCTCTGACGTTTGTTGGGATTGGCATTGGTATCTGTAACAGTAAATAATAACTTGCATTAATACAAGACTTACGCTAATAAGCAAGCGATGTGACAGGGTGAATGACAGTGAAAGACAAGCAACACAAGACAACGTTGTGTGTTTGCAGGCACTCAGCTCTTTTAGGAATTTGACATAATGGAGATTTTTAAATGTTTACATTTTCAAATAATAAAAAAACCCCAAAGAAGCACTTTAAAGATCTACTTCATGAGATATCCTAGTAAATACACACACCTTGTGAACTGTTCCAATTGCCTTCACCGTCAGCATCTGTGCAGGTACACATACATATACATGTCAAATCCAAAATAAGCTTCACTTTGAAATTTGAAAAAACTGCATTGACATGACGATACAAAGCATTTGATTGAAGGTCAGAGATCAGAATATGAGTCAGTGCCATAAACAGCACCAGTGATCCAACTGTGTTTTATTGGAAACTATTAAAAAAACTGATTTGAGACACAAATTAAACATCAGGAATGACAGACATCAAATATTTGGACTACAACACACCATTATATCAAAATAATATGTACAATGTCAGTCCTCTATAGAACAAAATTCAAGGGCCCATTCACAGAATTAACAGAACAAACTAACTCACGTAATTGGCAATTATATATTTATGCATGCTTCAATATTGAGTTATAATCACAGTTAAAATAAATTTTTTTTTTTTTTTTATCAGAGCACGGACTTATTGGACAACATTTTTTCCACAGACTAATTTTCCTAAAATCATGTACAAAAGCACAACAAAAACCACCCACCCCAAGAAATAATGAGCAAAAGCACAAAGGGAGCTAAACTAATTTTCCAAAACTCATCCTGCATGAATTTGGCTCTGGCCCAAGTTTAGTCCTGAGAACAAGAATTTGATGAAAATATAGCATCAACTTCTTGGATTCTGGACCATTCAATTTAACAACAGTTCAAAAGAAACCCACACAGCATTAAGGTATGTGGAGTTTGAGATTAAAACTCTACTGTGAATATGTGTCAAAATGAAGCCATGGGAATTTAAAGCTATAAAATGAAATGAAAAAGGTAGGATTTTACTGCAGTTATTTTGTTCTTATAGCCTAGAAATTATTTGGAAATCCATCCAGTAAATCCAGAACAGGCGTTCTAGACATACTGCCTTAACATATAATAGATAGTTATAGATTGTCAGACACTGTCTCATAATTGTATAACCATCTTTTGCATTCATTCACCCACTTTGTCAAACAATCAGGTTACCCATGAGTTTCTTTGAAGTACTTACAGCACCACACATGGAGCATAGAACACAGTGGGCAGGTAGGGGGCAGTCTTCAGCAACCCGCCAACCTCTGACTCCAGCCTGAACTGACTCTCAAGCCTTATTTGTCTTCTTTTCCTCCTTCCATCCCAACCATCAGAAACAAAAGTACATCCACAGATCCATCCCTGGTGTGTGCACGCTGCCAGTTTGTTTTAAAAGTTGGAGTAGGAGGCTCAATTCCAGCTTACCGTGATCTGACCACAAAGCAGGACATTTGCACCATGTCAGAGTGGGCTGTCAGTCCACAGAAACACTGAGCCAAACCTGCATCACACAGGAGGTGTTAAAGATATCACTGTAGGCCAGTGCAAAAAGGGGTCAATGAAATAACGCAGAAACAACATAAGAAAAGCAGAGAGAGGAAAATGGGGAGGAAGGCAGAGGGAAAAACAACACACCAGAGTCCTTAAATGTAGGCAAGGCTGGGAAAGGATTTTTATACTGTTTGCCTCTGTGCGTATGCTTGATGTTGTTTGATGGTTGTGTCTTCACTTGCCCCCCTGTGGATGTTTCTTCTTGTGTGAAAATGGGAGTGAAAAGCCATCTAGTGCTCGCCAATAAATCATCTGGAGTATCTGTGTGATGATATGCTGTCACTGCAGTAGAGTTCTGTATGTTGCCGTAAATGTTCACCTCGTTGTGTTGTGGTGTTGTGTTCGGCACAGAACACCAGAGATTACAGCTCAGAAAGAGTGCAGCCTTCTTTTTTTGTTTACAGCGCCAGTATGTAGTGTCATCTGTTCCCTGGTCAGGCTGAATGTGTCAGAAATCTCCTCTGTTGCTCCCTGTAGTAGTGTTATGCCAGGAACATCCCAAAAGCTAGGTGGTGTGGCCGCAACGAGCGCATGCCTGTCTCCAGCTTTTCAATCATCAATGTTGTGTGTCAAGAGTGTTGACTCCTCGGGATGCTGCACATGTGCTGTACTGGTAAAAAGGTGCTGGTAGATGCTTGTTATTCTACCATCAGTCTGTGGTGGATATGCGAGGTGTCTGTTCACGTGGCCTTGGGATACCTCTGTCATTCATATTAAAATGGTGGATGAAGACCACCACCAAAATGTCAAATGTCCACGACAAGTGGTGGAGATAAGGGTGGTGGTGATGATGATGATGATGAACTTGATATTGGCAAGTACTGAGTTGAGGTTGTGTTCCAGTGTTTGCCGCCCCACTGTGTCCGATGTATGCCAGAGGGCTAATTGACATTAGCTGTGGGTGCTGTTATGCTGTAGTCGTAGAAAGCACTGCATCTCTGTAGCAT
The DNA here is from genome assembly GCF_000523025.1 of Cynoglossus semilaevis. Lineage (NCBI taxonomy): Eukaryota > Metazoa > Chordata > Actinopteri > Pleuronectiformes > Cynoglossidae > Cynoglossus > Cynoglossus semilaevis. The sequence goes on along the minus strand of NC_024325.1, from coordinate 5,959,238 downwards.
GTATCTGTTTAGACGTAAGCCTGTTTGATTTTTGCACAGTGAGGACACAAGGAGTATCTTTGCTTCATAAGGCAGCACAAAGTACAACAGCATAAATGTTCAAAAGCAAACCCGCAATGTACAGATTATTATTCTGGTCGTTGACAAACAGCAATGTCTTTAACAGTGTCCAGAAAGTAATAGTTAGTAAAACCTATACTTGGAATAAAATCAATGTTTTTGCACTTTTTGGTTAGATATTTTTTGTGTATACAGAATTTCTTTTCATTTAATATGATTGTTTGTAATAAATGAATAATTTGTACATGCATTTCTTCAAAATAAAAGCCATGTCTCATCTGAAATATGTTTTTGCTTTTTTTGTTACATGTAAGTTCTCCATGTAAATTTGATACAGCCTTGTTTTGTTAAATGTTTACCCATCTCAAACAAGCAGGATCATAGAGCCACAGACCTGTCTAGCTTGACTGGTTCTGTATGTAGCAGCACGCAGATATTAACTAATATTTTTACTATAAAGAGGAAGGAATTTCATGGTAATAGAATGTATTTGTTGTATAAAATAGAGATTTAATGAACAGGAATATTCTTGTGGCTCAAATCTTTATATTACATGGTCAGTATTGCTTGATATAGTGAAGCTAGCTACTGACTAGGCATAGTTTTTAGCAATAAATGAACAGCTTTCAAAAAATTGCAACAAGACATTTCACATCTCATGAGACCTTAGGCAGACTTGTGTTTAGAGGCCTTTGAGTCTATGTGGCAAATACACATGTCTCATTTAAGTCACAACAAAATCTCCACTATGTTTAAAACTGTGTTGGCAGGTGCAACAGTCACCAGTGTTTACTGAGTTGGGGATAGGCTGTGGCATGCACATGTGCAGCCATAGCATGCTGGATAGAGAATGTGAACTGTGTCAAAAAGTCTGGCTAAGTGTGGTCCAGTGACGTGTGCACTGATCTTTTTACATGCATACAGTAAGACTGTCTTCGAGGATGGCTGCCTATGAGGATGCTCCTCATGCCCTTACATAGTGCAGTTACATTGTGGTGAAAATACATCAAGACTGTGAAGGCATCACAGGGATACTGCCTGTGAACATCTTAAGAATTATGAAAAACAATTTACAACGGTGATCAAAGGCAGTACTCCTGGAGACAGAAAAACCCAGTATAGTGACATGTGAAGAAAAGAGAAAGTAAACTAAAGATTGTTAGGACTTGGTTTGTGACTTACCTTGGCCGCTCAAGGTTGGGTTTGTGTAGTCCCACGTGTCTTGGTCGTTTTTGAAGACGTTGAGGCGTGCAGGCTGCAGACATAACATTGTTAGACAAAATTCTTGCTACCTTTTTTAAAAACCCAAATCGGGTGAAAAGGATGATCAGACATAGTCGGGCACTCACCTTAGCATACTCTATCTTCAGTGTGCAACATCCAGAATAGATATCTGCCCCATTCAAAGAGGCTTTTGCTCTCTGGGCACTTTGGACAGTATCAAATGTGGCAGCAAATAATTAAGAAAAAGTGTGACTTGAATTTTTATATGCACTTAAACAACATATTATGGTATTACAGTCACCATATGGCTAGTAAAAATAAGTTAAAATATACAGTATATTCAAACCAAAGGATATTCAACCATAGCCTGGACACCATTCTTTCTGAAGATCACAATCCTCTGCACAGGACCACAGTTGTTGCAGATAGTGTAGAGTACATCCTGTAAAAGCCAAGCGAATAATTTAGTTAGTTTCAAAAAATGCAAAATATGTTCTGTACATTAAGAGGTTGTCTGATAGTACAACAAAACAAAGAGCACCAACGTGAACTGCCATATTATATTATATATTGTTATATTCTGGAATGAAAAAGTAGGCTTTTTTTAACAGATGAGAAAATAACACCTGTCAGCATTTACAAATGTTGTAATCAAATAAATTGTGGTTATAAGTAAAACTGACAACTATTGTTATAAATACTTCAGTCTCTGGGAAATGCCACAAACTAAAGGACCATTCAATAGTTGATAATTCTTACATTTGTGATATAAATTATATTATTTCTTTTCACAACAAACAAATACACTTTTACCGTGGTAATAGGATAAATGGGGTTTATAATTGTGAGCAGCAGCACATTGTTGACACTTCGGTTGTCATCCGAGTCCCCTGGCCTGGAGATCTTTTGGCTGGTGGAGTAGTTGATGAAAGCAGGGTGGCCTGCGATGTAAACCTGGTTATCTGCAGCATAAGCGACAGCATTGCAGGAACCACTCATGTCCTCATATTCCACCAATGCCTGGCGTTTCTTAGGCATCATGACCACATAACTGAAAAAGGGAAAAGGGTAGCAAAACTAAATTGATGTTTAGTTGATGAAGTTTTCTACATTGCTACTAATTACCTGAATTTTAAATTTTTTGTGCACAATATTACATCTGAAAAATTAATTAAAAACAATCTATTGCTTTTTTTTAAATAAAGAGAAAGAAAATAATGACCATAAAATGACAGGGAGTGTCACAAAACAATATTGAGTCTCATTGAAACTATTCTATTCTGAGCCACTAAAAACTTAACATTTAAGTAAAGGAAGTTGCAATTTAGTTTCCTTAGATTTAAGGTGATGATGAATCACTCATAAAAAAAGCAACTCAGCTTTTAATAAAGACAACGGTTTTAAATTGAGGGAAAACTGTTGAGTATATCACCATGTACATTTACTCATCTGGAGCACATAAGGACAACAAGTCGGTGTGGACTTGGTCTTACCTGATGGCTCCAAACTCCTGCAGAGCCTCCACCAGGTCAGCTTCCATAATACCGTCTACCAAACCCCTGATGTGCACCACTGATGACGGCAGCGGTTTATGGGGGTCTTCATAGCTCTCCTTAAAATTCAAACATAAACACAATACAATTATATATTTACACACATGTAACGTATGTTTCCGCGAATCCATGAATTGTATTCGTTAATTTTTAAAACCTTTGTCAGAAGCACTACAGTCGGGTTTGAATGGTTTACCTAGCTACTTAGCTTTTTCCACCGGTGTAAAACGCACCACGTTGTCTAGCAAATAATTGTATATTTAATCGACAAAACCTCATATTTTAACACGGTATAATGCGCCAACTACAAAGATATGAAATAATGTCTTACAGTTGTCATTCCTCCGTCCTCAGTTTTCTGTCTTTTGGTCGCTCTGCCACCGTCTCCGTAATATCTGCCCGCAGTTGCAGCCATGT
>NC_024325.1:5903178-5955865 GCF_000523025.1 Cynoglossus semilaevis | reverse complement strand
ACCTCTGATACATTCAGTGTGTGTGGGGAAAGTAACCTTATAGAAAACCGCAACGTCTGACTATTGTTTTATTTTAGTCTTCCGTTTTATATTTGCACCTGCGCACAAAAGGAATGAACACGGATTTATGTACTATCATAAGTAAAAACGTTGGGTAAATACAAACATCATTGGCTATTGGGGGGATTTGGGGTAGTACTGGCTGTATTGTCTTTAATGATCAAAGGTTGTGCTCGTTATTTATAATGTAATAGACAATATATTAAGTATAAAAAAGTTAAGGTTAGCGATCGGGCGCTTAGGTCACATGCCAATCTTGGTATTCAAAACTACTATATATATATATCCAATAATACCTACAGCATGTGAAGGCACCATTTAAAAAATGTGAGCCATTGTGACGTCACACCCACGACCTTTTTAAGCAAAGAAAACAAGTATTCATGACAAAAATTATCAAAAATAAAATACGTATTCTTTTCCCCAAACACATCGTCTTAAAATGGATATGCATGTTTGTTACTGTGGTTTTAAGGGCATCAGAACTATTGCCAACTCTTTTAAAAAGCCACAGTCGCCTGCTTATCACTATCACTCATTTTTGCCTGAAGTATCAAAACATTCTTAATTCAAAAAATCCTTGTAGACAACAAAAAACTGCGGACACACTTTCATTGAAATTTTAATGTTTAAGCTTACAATACATTACATAAATTACATATATTCTTCATTGACCAACTTAAATAAAATAAATTACAAAGACAAGAGAATACTCATTGATAAATTAACGTTGAAGACCTTGCATGAATCATCAATTTCAAACAATAAAATATTATAAATAAAAAAAATACTGTTTATTACAAATTTACTGTACATCACAGAAATAAAGCCACGTCGTATATTTCAGTTTTACAAACCATGAGCTAAAAATGCATCCAAATGTGGCTGTAATTTGGTGCGGCCTTTAGAGGTGGGTATATAGACACAGGCATCCACCGAACTGAATGACATGGTGTGTCTGATACACATTTCGGCTTAATTTCCATGAAATACTGTAGTTTAATTCTATATCAATGATATATTTAAATGTTAGGTCAGAGTTGTGCACTGCATTATAATTAATAGTGTCATCACTGTCATAATAACACTGTGATTACATGGGTACATGGTTACCATTGAACAGCTTGTGTCACAAAAGTCAAAGAAATAGAACAATTTTATTTAAATCTCCCGAAGTGTAGATTATATCTTCACTGTGCTTGTGTTTCATTATCACAGCAGGATGGTCTGACAAGACCAACACTTATGATCAACAGTATAAGTTTTTCTCTGAGCCTTTGCACAGAAAATGGAGGTAGCTACTGTAACAACAGTACTTTTGTCCAGAATTACATTATGAAACAGCCTCAAATATCACTTAGTCATGCGCAACAAAATGCTTTTAAATGGCTGATGTTAGAGCCAGGAAGAAGCCATATCCAGTGACTTACAGAAATGTCTATTTACTAACTTTTATCAAAATAACCATTGCACAATAATCTAGTCCACCCACAGAAAAATAAATGATTTTGTTAAAATCAGTGATACTGGCTGTCTGTCTCTGACTTAAAAAATGTAGACACAGGTGTGCACAATTTTTGGTTATGAGCTGTGGCAGCAGTTATCAAGTAGTGACAGGTATTTTTTACTGATTGTTTTTCTTAGAGTGTACCAAGTCCACATGTTGCTAATGTGTGTTTTTTCAGTCACCAAACCTCTCTCTTAAAAACCTTTGATATGGCAATATACCTCCAAACTGGAGAAAAGGACATAGAGAAACCAGAGTCCAAAAAGCAGCAATGAGGTAAGGGTTTTGGGGACTCGTGAGCCCCCCAGTTCACCACCTATGGACGGCCGCCGGCGTACCATTAGTAGTGCCACAGTGAATAAGGCAAAAATGGTGAAGAGTGTAACAGAAAAGGCCAGTGATCCAGGCTCCACACGAAAGACCTTACCTTTGACCTCCCAATATACAGCAGCCACTGACCAGGCCACTCCAATACCCAAAAACACATTGACTGCATTACTTCCTGTCACATTTCCTATAGATGCGTCTGCGTACTGGTCCTGAGTGGCAGCCACTTTACTGGCAAAAGTATCTGAAGGAAAAAAGAGTTTCCACTTTCAATTATTCAGGCCAAAGGAAACATTAACTTTCTTTTTTGAGATTCAATCAAGAACTTATTTTACCCTTCAAAATAACAATAAAATCTGTTGTGAGACTAGATCTCACAATTTCATTTAATTAATTGTTATAATTCATTAAACATTTAACATTTAATATTTTTATTATTCATTATTTTATATGTTGTTTTGTCTTATCTTATCCTACAGCAAGTAAAAAAATAAATAAACTGTCAACTCACCAGGAAGTGAAGTCCCCAATGCCACAAAGACCACAGCAGTAACAGCATCTCTCAAGCCAACAGTGCAGCCAAAATGTGAGGCAAGGTCTCCAATAAGAGCAGTTAAGAAACCAATGACGCAGATGGACACAATGAAGCATGCCCAGCCATTCCAGTACTGGGTGGGTGGAACAAAAGCGAACAAAATCTTCCAAAAAATGCACAATATGTGCATGAAATAGTCAAAGCAGTTTGGCATTCGCTGTTCTTGTCCTTCTTCTTCATCACCATTACCTAGTTACAGAAGATGCAGGAGGGACGTTATATTTAGCAAGAAAGGACTTACCAGGAGTTGTAAAAATGACATACAATTTTAGAAAAACAGGTTTAAATATTCTGGTTGTAAAAGCTTAAAGTGTGTAGATTATAGTAATTAGGCTGTAGCCACTACAGTTAGCTGTTTTTATATGTAAACTCAGCACTCTGTGGTTTCTAATGGGAAAAAACACACAGCATTTACACTTACCAGCACTGACTGTGACTGCTTCAATGAACTGTTCTCTCCATGAATGAGTACCCAATACTGCAGCCAGGTTTGTGTCTTTCAGAAGTTTGTCGACTGTGCTCTGTAACAACATTTCATATGTTGGTGAGAACACAACAGTTCAGATGGTTAAGTAACCATGACACAACACCACTTTTCCTTCTTTCTGTTGGGGACTTTTCTGTAACTCAACCATGATATTGACCTTTGAGGTCAACTATTTGATCCAGACCAATGCACAAAACACAACACTCATAAAACCACAAACATATCTGCTCTGCCGCAAGACTTGACATCAAACCAGTTTTAAATGAACAATACTACTGTACACACTGACACCCACACATAATGTTTCAGTGCATCCAAAATCAAGATGCATGAGAGAAGTTGAAAAGTGACAGACATGCAGTACATCCTGTTATTTTATCAAAGAAAAAGTTTAAGAAAGAGAAGGTAAGAGAAAATCTGTGGGTCATCCCTTTACCTGGTCTAGCATTCCATTGGGAATCTGAGTGAGAGGGTGGCAGGTGAGTACTGAGCTAAACAACAACATACTTTACTCCAAACAGCAACACCTCTAAACTTTCCTTAAAACTTTAACTTGACCTTTGGGTTTGGTTAAGAGTTACATCAAGGCTCAGTGATATGGATCTCATCCTGTGACCGAGAGGACACATTTTATTTTTACTGTATATGTGTCTGTATATGTAGATTGACTAATAAAGCTAGGTCTTTTATAATAATATATATAATCGTCCTTTATGTCTCAAGAGTTTGGATAAGAAAAATCTTGGAAGATTCCAATCCGAATACAAAACTGTATAAGGTGTCTCTGCTCACAGCTTTATGCTGTTTGACCGTGGAAAACTAGTCATCTATTGAATTAAAATGCAAAATGTAAAGAGCTTCAAAGTAGTGTGTTTGTTGTGGTACTCACACACCTTGAACTCACAGGACTCCTCTATGATGACCTCCAGCTTCCTGTGCTCTCCCAGAATCGGTTTTCCCATTTCAGAGATTCTCCTGGCTTCCTCCTCCTCAGGACTGGGGTTTCCTGTCAGAAGAGTACAGATATTTATCCATGACATCATCACTGATTTGTATCAAACACACAAAACACAGGTTTAAAAAGCTGGAACCTTTGTAATGAAGGTTAAATAATGATAGAATAGTTTCACACACTGCACACAGAGATACTCTTTTTTCCCATTTTCTTACTATATAAAACAAATGAACTACTATAATCAGATATAAAAGAAAACTCCAAGCACGTCACTGTCAAGACAAAATCATTACCTTGGTTTAGCAGCAATGCTGTAAAGAAGACAGACACTGATTGAAACCCACTGAAAATCTTCATTCACAGGGATTAAGTTTAAAAGAGCTAACATTTAAAGTTCCATTGTCCTGACATGAACTCACATCAACAAAATACACCATTGGTAACAAATGTATAATAATATCCATTTGTGTCTATCAAAAACCCAATATGTAACAATGTACTTCAATAATCAAACTAACAAAGTATCTTGTGTTTTTTACAATCTGATGTGACACTGTTTTACACAAAACAAATAAAAAAATGATACCTGTAACCCATTCCAAAAGGCTGGCAAGCTTATATACAGGCCACAAACTTAATTCCTGGGATTTTTCTCTTTTTTTGGTGTGATTATTTTCAAGTTTGCCAGTTGAATGACAGCTCTAATGAAATTAAATAAAAACCCTCATTTTCAGTTCTTGGTTTCACATATCCAATACGTTCCATCTCTTCATTTCCTGCTTTATTTATGGCCTGTTCCTATCACCGGTTCTCATCTGTTTCCAATTCCCGCATCACTGTGGGAACACACAGGTTACAGGGAGCTAGGATCCTAAATTCATAATTAGCTGCTGTGCCCATGCCACAGTGAAAGAGAGCCATCGTTTAACGACCGCATGTTATCTTCGGTTACTGGCTCTGACGCATTAGTCTCCCAGCTAATGCTGCAATTGTTTAGACACTTGATCTCAGCTAATACTGCTCTGTTTAAATGTAAGCAGGGGGACATTTTTAATTAACTTGTCTAATAGCCTGATCATTTATCTTTTGCTTTTAAAAATGTTTGCTCTCACCTGAAAGGCCTCGCTTCAACCACTTAGGGTCTTCCAGTACGATAAAGAAGTTCTCCTGCTTCTCATATTCGGCCACATTTAAGATGTGCACCTGTAGGGTCTGACTGCACACACAAACACAAAATGAGTAAGTTATTCTAAATATAATTAGAATAAATCAGAATTAAACATCTTGAACATTGTTATTATTTAAATTGCAACACAAACTAAAGCATCCAAATAAACTGAGTCTTCTAGGCGTTGTTGCGTAACCGCCAGTTACTAAGTGTACACTTAGTGCTTGTGCAAACAGAGCTTATATAAGCTGAAAATTTAATGGTAAAATGATCTGTACAGTAACATGGGCTGGTTATAGGTTCCCACACCTGATCAGGGAGGGATTATCCTTGGGTGTCAAGTCAAGTTGAGAATTTCTCCCACTAATGATCCAAGGTAGAAGAAACGATCTAAAAGCACAGAGTGTTGTGTTTCAGGACTACAACACTCCTGGATGAAGAGTCTTGAAGAAACCAAATATTTCCTGTTTCCTATCTCTGAACTTTTTAGGATGAAGTGACCAGGATGTAAGAAAAGCTACACAGACATGCGGATTGTAGTTTTTGATAATGTTAATGGATGCATTTAGATATCTAGCTGAGACCTACAATGCGTTGACCATATCATCAAATAGTCTACTTTTTTCCGCCCACCTGGTTTGTTCATTGGTGAATTCCAGCTCCCCTCTGGTCTCTTCGTAGTCCACCCCAGCTCGTCCAGTGCCATCCTCTGTGTGGTACGGCACCGCTACAGTTCCTCTGGATCCTGAATTCCTCACTACCGTCACCGTCAGTGTGCCTGTGTTCTCGCCCACTCGCAGCACCTGCTGGCCAAAGGTAAAGATTCCCGCATGATCGTCGTCCAAGATAGTGATGGTGGCCGTCATAGGCTCCACTAGTCTGCCCTTGGGTGGATTTCCTGTGCCTTCGTTTCCACCTTCTTCAGTTCTCAACTTGCAAAGACGCACAAAGAAATGCTCATCCTCTTCAAAAATGTCATCATCCAGTATACCAACCTGGAGAAAAATTTTTTTTTACTGTATTGTTGTCACTGTTTTCACAAAAGTTCAAAGGTAAAATTGGGTGTTAGAACAGACAACACAGAAAGTAAGGTGTAATAGAAATTTGTCCTTTAATTTTGACAATAACTATACCTTGATCTCCTTGTGAGTCTCTCCAGGCTTAAACACCAGGGTTCCTTCAGTGAACTCATAATCCGCCCCAGCATTTGCTGAGCCATTTTCTGTGCAGTAGTCTACATAGAAAGTATTCTGTCCTGTGCCCCCATCGAGGATCACCCCGAGGCTCAGAGAGCCACAGTTCTCAGTGCACTGGTACTGGGCACTTTCAAAGCAAATGTGTGAACACGTGGCTTTGTCTGTTCCCTGGCCTCCTGCGCGGCGAGTGTGGTCAGCAGCGTGTTTCTTCAGTATGTTACCAGCACCAATCAACATGCGTGTCGCCTGCACACGGTAAAAGGCCCGGCTCTTCTTCTGGTGCACTAAAGTAGAGTAGTTGGCCATTTCGATGAGCTGGTCCAGGTCTTTGTCTGGATGTTTCTGTTTCAAGTCTTTGAGGATACGGACCACCTATCCAATAAATATGAAATCAATCAATCAATCAATCAATCTGTCTGTCTATTTATCTATCTACTGTGACGTGTCTGTGAAATCAGTATAGGCGGTAACATGAGTCACTGATTTGTTATGAGACCCTCACATGGCTGATAAATAACACATGTTATAACACACAAGGTTTACTAAGGCAACTTGACATTAATTGATGTCAGTAATTTAATAACAAACAAGGGTCAACAAGAATTTATCATCTTCTCTCTTGTTTTCATAGATTTGCTTTCATACTCTTTTCACGAGTCTTGGCCCTTTCAATTATGTATGCCTAGAAATCAAACCCAGAAATCTATGCTCTCTACTTGAAAGACAGACATGCTTACTGCTGCACAACCAACTTGGTTGCACGGCGTCTCCTCAGCCACATTCTCCATCTTACCTCCTCTTTGTCCTGCTCCAGTTCTTTCCCTGTTTGTACAGAGACTGTTGCTGTGGAGTTTTCTGGACCTGCGCCGCTGTCTGACATCTTTCCATCCATGATGACATCAATGCCTTTAGGCGCAAGGTCACCTTCCATTTCCACAACTATGCCGTGACGTTTGTCTGCGCGGTAGCGTTTGTGCATATACTTGTAGAAAAGAAGGCGACGGTCAGCAATCCAAGCCAAGAGAACACACACCGGAAAGTAAAGCAGCGTCACAATGCCCTCCCATACCTAGACATATGGAGGTAAAGGACTGGTCATAAATGATCATAAATAGCAGATTTTTTTCTTTTTTTATGAAGTATAAACGGACACAAACCTCCACAATTCCAGGGGAGATGACGGCTAGTATGAGGTACAGCCAAATGTAGGCAAAAATACTCCAGAAAGATGTGATAAAAAACACACGTAGGTGTTTGATCTTGCGAGATTCTCCATCAGGGATTACTGATACGCACACACCAATGATCACAAACATGTTGAAAGCAGCGCTGCCCACGATGGTGCTTGGGCCCAGCTCACCTGCATGGAAGTTGTGACCACACACCTGTCAATGTGAGAAGTGAAATGACAGAGAATGCAGCATGAGGAAGCAATCTGGCAATTACTTTAAATCAGTGGTCTTAAACTCGTGTCCCAGGGCCACTAGGTGTCAATAATTATTAAATGTTTTTTAATTGTTAAAATGCTTTAATTGGTTATTTAAGAATGAGAAAAAATGTACTAGCTGACTGCACTATAATTTTAATTTATATTAAACAGAAATGTAATTTTAAAAAAAGTATTAATTATTGAACACTAATATGACCTTCCAATAAAATGACAGCTGTTTTGATGTAAGAAAGGAAAACGATTGTAAATGATTGCAAAGTTAAATTTACTGTCACACGTGTGTGTGTTTGATGTATAAATAATGTGAACGTAATGTAGAAGTAAAATATGTGAGAACCTCAATAATAGAGAGCAGGATCTCAGGTGCAGAGGAGCCCAGGGCCATGAGAGTGAGGTTGGACACCGTCTCATTCCAAATTCTTACTGTTGTTTCTGTCTTTTCTCCATTAGAGTTGGTGATGGTCACTTTCTTTTCCTGTTGATGCAAGAAAATGGGGATCAGTGTCAACAGCAACAGTAACAGGTATTTTACTACTTAGATTAAGTTTATTTAAAAATAAAATGAGGAAATGGAAAATTATGTTCATTTACAGAAATTCCAAACTTCCATCTATTTTGACTAATTTTAACAAGGTGAATCAAAACTTGTCAGTAATACCTGAGAGGTGATGACCTCTATTGATGCCATGAAGCGGTCGGCAATGATGGACACACCCATGAAGATGTACAGGAGACAGAGGAAGTAGATGATTGCTCTCCCTGCCTGCTCCCCCAATGGAGGGTTGAGTGGCAGCCACACTGGCAGAAGGATTCCAGGTTTACACACAACAGCATCGGTGCATGAACGCTTTCCAGATGAGTTGCCTGTGGGTTGTGGGGGATCTGGGCCAGATGCTCTCTCCATAATTGGTACCCTGTAGGAAGTGCAGGGGTGAACCATGAGGAGCAGGGACATGAGGAGAACTGAGAGTGAAAGAAGGTGGACTGGAAGAGGTTCCATGGTCTCCCTCAGTCCAGTGAAGCACAGTGGTCACTAGGGGAGTGGCTGGGTCCAAAGAATCTCCTGAAGAGACAAAAGAAACAGCATAATGGAAAATAAACATCTATTTTGTTGATTTCTATTTAAAAAGATTTCCTTGAACAACACAAACCAGGAATGAATATCTGAACACATCTTAAAACTAAACCAACATTAATAAAACATTTTTTTAAATCAAAACCTGTTGCAAGACTTCAATAATTTTCAAATGTTTAAAACATTTCAAAACAGTTCAAGAAACCTTAGAGAGATCTCTAGTCTTTAGTCTTAACTAAAACATTGTGTTTTAGTCACTAAAGACACTAGAGACCTTTTGATGTGAAAACATCTGTCTTACAGCTTTTTGACTAACCATACCCGTCTATACAGATCAAAGCTAATTGTAATGTCTGTCCTCCTGAAGCAGACAGGCCTCTGTTGTGATTCAAGGATGGGGCATCCTGTCCCATGACACCCGTGTACAGGAAGTTTTGTGTCTGTTGTTATTGTTACAAACACAGGCTTGTTATTGGATGTTTAAAGTAAACGGACCCCGCACAATCTTCTAAACAGATTACCAAAATGAGCTGTGAGAAACTAAAGCCGGGTTGTCAAGTCACACAGCTTAACTGGTTAACATTACCTGCTGCTAATCACAGAGGTGAGAAGAGTGACTTGGCACTAATTCACAGTTCTCCTTGCTGCTCTGTCCTAATATATTAACATGCATTTTCTGCAAAAAATAGTTCAGGCATACATAATTGAAAGGACCAAGACTCGAGAGTCTGAGAGTATGAAAACAAATCTACGAAGACAAGAGAGAAGATGATAATTCCTTGTTGACCCTTGTTTATTATTAAAATAACAGACATCAATTAATGTCAAGTTGCCTGAGTAATCCTTGTGTGTGGTAACATGACTTATTTATCAGCCATGTGAGGGTCTCATAACAAATCAGTGGCTCATGTTACCGCCTATACTGATTTCACAGACACGTCACACTGACATATCTCTGTCAATGTGACGTATGATAGATAGATAGATAGATAGATAGACAAAAACAACAATAACACAAGAATAAATTCAGCACAATACAAACAAGAGCAGCAGTTCACCATCAAACAATAATAATAATAATATAACAGAAAGAAATAATCCAGATAACAGGTTGACAGTCAAAACATACACAACTCACTTCCATGACACAGGACGGTACCATGCAATACCATGCTAGCCTTGAGCAGTGGTAGGTTCTTCATGTCTGTGTCAGAGAATGTTCCTTAACATATCTTTGATGCAACATTACTAACAGTACATGTTACATAATTCACAACAAGCACCGTGTCTAGTGGTTTAGCCCTGCAACACAAGTGCAAAGACATTCACTAAGAAGATTCAGGAAAACGTGTGAAGAGCTTTAACTAAGCTAAATAGTGAAAGAGCAAACATGCATTTATTTAATGATGGCTACCGAGCACGACTGGAGGACCAACTGGCTGCAGAATGGATATGAATTATCTGTGGTGGGAGTGGTAGGGGGAGGCCAACCCATTGCAGCTTTGGGTAATCCGCAAATTCTTTCTTCTCTCTGTGAGAATTGATCAGAGATTACCAAAACATCAGTAATATGCATTAGCATAATGTTTAAGAGACTGCATGATGTCATCGACATGTAAGTGAGCACTGATGATTTGTTTCATCAAACCATTAAGCCCAATTTTACAATGCATCAAATGAATTAAAAACATTCTACAATGATGTGCACCCTCAAGGACGTAAGGATGTGACTGCTGCAGGGCTGTTCAGGTGACACAGCACCTTTGTACACTGTGAGTTTGAAACAGATACTCAGGTGCTGCATCTTTGATGCAGCCTGAGCTGTGCCAGCTCATTTGGAGTTGTGATTCAGAAGCACAGTCCAAAGGGCCCGACGCATCACATTTCACTTTCAAAAGCCTGCTATGGTTACAAAGACCTCAGACAGAGAGCCACCTTACACCACAGCCTGCAGCTGGGGGGACGGCGGGGGTACTCTCACCAAAAATAACTTTCTCAGCACCTTATTGACATCCATAATTGCAAAACATAAAAGGTTTAAAATGATGAAGGAATGATTTAAAAAATAATATATTTATAGATACATAAATAAATATACAACTATATATGTATATATGACACATACCTTTGCAACAAACTGTGTCAGTCAACGGCGTCTATAAAGCAGGGTCTCTGGTAGCGAAACAACTCACCAGCGGCCACCACAGTCTATGAGAGCTGGCTAATTAAAAAGCTAGATACATTATTGATACATTCATTCACCTAAATATAGTCTTGTGTATTTCCTTTTGTGTTTCCTCCAGACTGCTGTGTAATCTTTCACATGCTGAGTCGAGGGAATGCCTTAAGCTGATGTAAACAGCTAGTTGTTTGGTTGTTAAACTAACGTTTGATTCCAAATACAATTGCAAATATGCACCTGAATATCTAATGCTGAACTGATTTTGATTCAACATTTTTTTACTAACATCTAGATTTATGGCCCCAGTACACAACCAAAGGTTCTTATTACAATAATATTTGGAGCACAGCTGATAGTTGTACATTCTGCCATCATTGTCATTAAAGTCATTAAATAACGTTATCAAGAGTAATAATGTACTTTTTATGAATTAGAAATGCTATTACTACACATTCTTTTTAGTTAAAAACATACAAAAAGTCACAAAAGAACTGAAAACTTTGCTTCGATTTTAAACATTCTACTTTGTGAAGCAGGATTTTCTGCAGTAACACCAATACCAGCATTATAACCCTTGTTTCTTTTGAAGAAGCCATAAAGATAATAAAATAAATAAAACTTGTACTATTTCCATATAATACAACAAATACATTGTCCCCCAACGATCTACACTGTACTTATTCACTCAATAACAATGTTGATGCCTGTTATTAGCAAATTAGAGTCAAGAATTTGATCATGTTTTTTAAAGAAAGGTATAAAATGAAAATCTCTGCTTACAAGCTGTTGTAGGGGCAGGGGTCTGGGGGTCAAGAGGCGTTGACACATCGGTGGTCTCCTTGTCCATTTCTCACACGGGAACAGAGAGCTGGGTGACAGCTCATCTCCGCTTACTGCCCCTGACACGGCCACTGTCAGTCAGCACCTCCAGTAAGTGATTGCCGGGCGTTACCTTACACGGACAGGAGTACCACTAAAAAGGGAGTTAGCACCTGTAACAGTTTAATATTTCCTGCTTGCACGAACCAATACTGTGTTAGACTCAGATGTGGGAGGTTCTTCAGGAACAAGCAGAGTTGATTGGCTTTATGGGACTCCAGCAGTTTAGTGCTTTGCTCACTAGTGTGTTTTTGTACTGTCAAGAACAGACTACATCAGATCAATGTTTGTTCATGTGCAGGAATACGTTTTAATTCATCATCCACCCATCCCTAAAAGCAACATACAAGTTAAACATTAAGCTGTATGTGCAGATAGACAGAGATGACTTTTCCAGGATGTGAACTCTATGCACTGGTAAACCAATAACTATGCGTGCATTCTAACCCTCTCTTTTAATCAATCTTAGACGCCACTAACTCAAAAGCAAAGCAAAACCACTTTGTCAATTCAGAGCACAATATCTCACCAGGTAGTGCAACGTTACTGCAGCTCTTTACAAACAACAAGATGGATGGCTGCATAAACCACTTTCAGTCATTAACTGCAGTATTTGACAAACTTATTTTTTATATTTAGAGTATTTATTTGCTAACATGGATGTGTGTGTACTGTTGTTAGTTGCGGAGAAAACAGAGCTTAAATCTAAACCTTGTCTGGTTAATTTATTTCATATAAATATATCAATAAAATTTGAATTTGTTATCTGATTAATTACAGGGTAGCTGGAGGATAATCACAATTAATCATGATCGACAGAATTTCACTTTTAAAACAAACTATTTCAAATTTTGAGTATACACTATTTTAAATGTTTTAATTATAAAATGACAGTAAGTAAGGTATTTGGGCCTAATTTTCTATGTTTATATTTTTAAACGACATATTTTTAACAGGGTGTACATACAGTAGGAATGGCAATAAACAAATATAATAACAAAGGTAACAATGGCTAAAAAAGCTGCAGTATCCATGTAAAATGCATCCAATAAACTACAATATCTGTTTATGTTACACCTGGATCCAGTTGGTAAGGTCGTGTGCAGTTAAGGAAAAGAAAGAGATCCGTCCTTTTAATAAGTAACACAGGCCGTTGGCTAGCTGCTATCGGACTTTTAATGAACCCGATGAATCAAAGTGTAAGATAATCCACTGGGTCACACAGAGAGCCAGACAGACAGACTACAACTGAGCCCAACCCCAAACGTGACTTCTAGGATACCGTGCAGAGTTACAACAAATACAAATAAGTACTTTCTTTTTACCCATTATTACATGTTTGAACATGTAACATGTAACAAAGTTCTGTTGACTTTCCAAAACACACACAAAAAAATTGCCATTACTGTTTATGTGGTCCAAATAAAAGTATTTTAAATAATTTGAATACAATTCTGTGATGGAATTGACTTAGAATATGTGATAAACCAAAGTTATTTTAACTCAAGGTTTTACAGTGGAACATTTAGCAGAGCTAACCAGGTCTATTAAAGAGTTGTCACACAACGTCGTTTCCATTTCCAGCTACTTTTTTCAGAGCACAAACTTTGCAAATGGTTGAACAAATTTCATACATTTTTCCACAGACATTTTTCCACCTGCTGGTCACTGGACACAGGAACAAAAGTAACAGTTTAACAGCCTCATGGAACAACACACACCAACAGCGAGAATGTCACAGACTGTCCTGGACTTTCTGTTTGAAAGTTGCATATTAGTGCTATGTGGATGGGTGCTATGCGTGGTGATGGACTTTAGGTATCTGTATGGTTTAGGTATCTGTATGCTAGTGTGAATGATTGTGTGTGAATAACGCCATCTTGTTAAATGTAAGTTGGGATGGCTTAAACTACCCGTTAACAAAAACAAAGCAGATATTTTACTGTTAATGTGTATGGTAACTACATTTATTCAATTCATTTTTTTTCTCTAAGGATTTGGGCCTTTTCAAAAGAATCCTAACTCATTTTGGTTGATGCACGTGCAGCGTTAAATTTTTCCAGTTCTTGTTGACATAGAGTGGTGAGGTAAAGGTTATGTACAGTTAATTAATGTGAAACGAGCTGCAACAAATTGAAAAATAGTCTGAAGGGAAAAATGCTTACGATCTCTTCACAGCTGACTGAGTCTTGGGCGCACGATCTCCAGTATCACATGTAATCAATGTACTTTTCTAGAAACCACAGATACGGGCTCACGTTTCTAAACCAAAATTAGATTATTTATTTACACGTCTACGGACAGATCAATGTGATAATGTTATAAAATTTTTGGGATGAATGAAACAATTAGAGAAAATGTACCGTTTAGATGCAAAGCTCATAAAAGTACCGTCTTCATCATCAAATTGGCAGCTGTGGCTTTAGGAGGTAGTCTCTTTGAACACGGTTTAATATATAAAATAATCTCCTCGACTCGTCATGTTTAGATAGATTTGATCACATCGTCATCAGTCCGACCACAGTTCAGCATTCAGAATTGATTTACAGTGTATTGTATACACAATGGAATAGAAATATAAGCCACGTCTGTTCCCCCTTTGTCCACTGGCTCAAAATTACCATCAATCTGGACTGCCACAGTGAAAGCTTGAACGGGCACAGGGTTTCGCTTACAGCGGCCCTGGCACACTGGCCTGCTGTTTTGTTCAATTATGTCACTGCAGTTCATCCAGTTAAGATCTTGGCAGATGAATATAACAAGAGTTTTCACAGATTTCTAACTAAAGTTCTGGTCTGTAGGCTGTAAGGCTTATCTCTCACAGGAGCTCCTAATTGGTTGAACTGGGATTGGACATGAACATGTACCCCAGGTGAATTTTACACACTGTTGTTTTTCATATACCCCCATCATATAACTTCTAAGACTTAACTAATTTAAACGGCTGAGTGTAGCCTCACAGACTTAGACACTGAACATGCTAAATCTCTTCGGTCAAAATGTTGGCGTTATGAGTCTGCAAGAAATACAGGGAAATCCACATGGACAGCTGCTAAATCCTGTGTTTTTTACAGGATTTATACGATGCACATCACTTATCTAAAAATGAGTGCAGAGCGGTGAAAATGATAGTGGTCGACGGCACTGTGGTGCAATTTGACAATTTTCAGTCAAGGCAACACTTGTCTTAAATGTAAAATAATAATTAAAAAAAAAAAAACAAAAAAAAAAAAAACAGTGGCGGTTTGGCCCCGAGGCAACGGCTCTGTCATTAGTGTGGAACCCCAGGGTTCACCTCCTGGGCAAGTTTGAATCCCAGTTAGGGCGGTTGGTCCCTTCCAGTGGACTCACCACCCGCAGGAAGGTTCAGGGGGCTTGGTACGGATGGAAAAACAAAAACTGTGACTTACACCATCAAGTACTGCCACATGACTTTGTTTGTCCAGTACAAGGGAGGGTGATTTTAGGTTAAGCATGAATTTAGGCCCAACAATTTAACCAACGACGCTTGTTCAGATCTCTCAGTCGATAAGGAAACCAACAACACCCTTCTTTACGCATCAGTTTAACTCAAAGGGAAGCAATCCATTAGACATGCTATCCATTCTCGTCTCTAGTTTCTTCCTCTGGAGACACTCTACCTCAACTCTTAACGTCACACTGTTTGTTCCCTAAGATTTATAGATATGCACCATGGGCAGGCTGACTGTGACGCTCGAGGCGGGGGAACAGAGACAGGCTGCAGAGGGCTGTCAAGCACACGACTGACAGCCAGCTGACAGCAGCTCCTGAGGTTTCAGTACCTGAGACAACCTGCTGAGGCACGGGCCGACCTGTCACCTTAGAAGGAGCAGTGTTCTCAACTTCTGCATGAACCCTGACAGGGACACATGTTTTGTAATATGCAAGATGATGTCACCATCATCATTAATAGGTTGAATTTATAAATACTACGCGGTGTCAGACGGCAGAGCCACAGGATCATATCATTAACATATAAATAGTCATTGTTACATTTTTTTAATAATGAACCCTTATAGTCGAAATATGGACTACACTAGATCACAACAAGTTTGTTTTGGTATCTACCTTGGAGACTTGGTCCTTTAAGTCCTGTGAATTGTGAGGATGGGTTCAAATGGACTAGACTTGTTTTTTAAGCACCTCTTACAGATTCTTGACTGGATTAAGATTAAGAGATGGTAATATCTTTAGTGTAGCACAACACAAGTTCATTTTTGATTGTGCATCAATAGGCAGTTCCTTCCTCCAACAAATCCCATTTGTAGACTCTACAACATTTTTTTTTTTTTTACCATCAGCTTATACCTCAACTCTATTTAAACAACAACCCTAACAAGTGTCTTGGAAACAGCTCATGTAAGGTCTATTTGCTTGGACAAAATAGTGTTTATATTAAAATCTAAAAAAATTCCATTAAAATCTATAATCACAGCCACAGTTTAAGACAAGATGACAAGGTTACACTGCTAGACTCAGGTGACCCTCTAAGGATGAAGCCTATAAACCATTTATGCAAATCAAGACGCTACAGCGTAAGAGAAGGCAAAGTGTGACGTTGTTGATTAACTGTTGTACCAACAAAAACACAATTTAAACACTAACAAGAAGACAAACACGAAAAATCATTTCCAATGTACGTCTCCTTGTGGACACATACAAGGACAAAATCAGCCCAAAGCAAAATAACATGATTATACACACATTTACTGTATGTAGCTGTAGTACAAACACTGCTGTCTCTTCCCAACAAAAATGTGACTATCGTATATATTTAATTCAATTCGACAAAACCACGTCATTTGATGAAAAATGGTGGTTCAATAGTGTAGTTGTTACCACGCCTGTCTGTAAAGCAAATAATTCCCAGAGGAATCACATACTTTGCTCCTCCATGGAGCAGCTTGTTGCAGCAGATCTGCTGTCAACATGAGAATTTCCCAAGTGTGGGATCAATACATTTCTAATAAAATTATTATTACAAGCTGTAGGCGACAGCTAGCATTTTATTAATAAGAAAGGGAAATTGAATTTATAACAATAGTAACACAGTAAGATACGGTAGTTCATAGTTTATTAGTGGCTTTTTCTGTGGAGTACACGTGAACGCAGTACGCACTCGATTAGATTGGAGTGAACCTACACTCAGCACCTCCTCACTCACACATCAACAACTGAACCCCAGCTCCAGGGTGGTCAGTCCTGTGACGGGCACTAGAGATAAGTGTGGCGAATACAGAAACAGATGTGTCATCTACTAAATTAAAAAAAAAGAGTCTGTTTAACTCTTATTAAAAAAAGTACCACACAAAGAGACCAAAGCTTGATTATTTCTGTCACTAAAAAGCAACCAGGAGGGACAAAGAAGGTACAGCACAGTAATCTGAGGCATTATGTAATTGCAGATTATTTTTTTCTTCAGTTTTGTTGTCTTGTGTAATAGATGTTAAACTTGGTGTAATATCAATCTGTAAGGATGATTGTTACAGTGTGAGTTGCTGTTCTTTTCTGCTTATGCTGGTTTATTCAATGCAACCTTTAACTATATTTACACAATTTGGATCAGCTCTATTGTCATCACAAAAATAAAGAATAAACAAACCAATGTTTTCAAGAGCTTTGTAAAAGAAATTAACCTGGTGTTAACATAGATTTTAGTAACTATTTAATTAAGAGGTTATCTCCAATATAATATACGAGAAAAAGTATATATTAAAGAACAGTCTAAATGTATTGTATGGAAAGGACCAAACACATTTAAAGCATCTATCCTAAGTTTAGTTTATCTTTACTCAACTTTGAAATACATCCAACACATTGGAAAACACATCTATTAAATCACGTTTGACGGGTTCCTCATCCGTTACTCTTTTCACTCTTACCTTCTTATTTATAGCGCAGCTGTGCTGAAGACGTCCATCACCTCTCACCGTCTGTCCACTGCACGTGCGACACAGAGATGGACTTTACCTTCAGCTGACCATCGCAGTTAACCCGACTCAGAGATGCTTCGGACTAAAGTGTAGGGAGGGAGGGAGGAGGGGCGAAGGGAGGGAGAGGGAAGAAAGGATATGCTGCCTT
This sequence comes from Cynoglossus semilaevis, assembly GCF_000523025.1. Lineage (NCBI taxonomy): Eukaryota > Metazoa > Chordata > Actinopteri > Pleuronectiformes > Cynoglossidae > Cynoglossus > Cynoglossus semilaevis. The sequence goes on along the minus strand of NC_024325.1, from coordinate 5,937,882 downwards.
CAAGGTGTCCTTTATCCCTGCTGTGCGATCGTAGTAAAAATGAAAACCAAAAGAAACATTCTCGGTTAATTTACTGGAAAAGACACCTGGGACTTCAAAGTCAATTCGGGTTTCAAAACAAAGCAATTTCCTGTATATCTATCCAGAACAATAAAGTTAAACAATAAAACATTACACACACACACACACACATCCTTAACTGTTCTTGTAACTGTCAACTGCCACCACCAACTGTGTTTTGCTCGTAGCAAGCAAGCTAAACCTAAAAAGATGGATGAAGTATACACTTTATTGCACACACTATATTTTTTTATTCACACTCTGTTTAAAAAAACTACACAGCAAAAGCAAAATAAAAATAAAAACAATTAACCCATTTAATTCCCATGTTAAAGATGTTTAGAAATTAACTGACAGTGCATTCTGATCAGGCCCAAAGAGCAGAGTGGTGTTATTTAATGTTGTATACAGAGTGTGCAGAGATTAGTGTGTAATGCGAGTCTATGAGCTGGTTTTAACTGGTTTGACAACCACTGCGCTGTCAGTGAACTTGGTAGAGAAAAACTCGTTCATGAAACTATTCTTCAGCTGGTGCTTGAAGTGAACATATCTCACTCCAGGTCCGTATCCACAGAACACAAGCGACACCTGCAGGTCAACACAGGGACATGTAATAAGAAAACAAGCAGATGACTGGAGCGGTCAAATGGTCGAGACTCACCATTTTCCAGGTGTGTGAGTAATTGGTTCGGTCCTCTACGGGACTAACGTTGTGCTCAGCAATAATTGTGCTCTTGTCCGCTCCCAGTAACTTTACATGTAACTCGTAGATGTGGTCGTGGAGCTGACTCTCCTCATAGCTAAGGAAATAACATTTACAAAGTTAGTGCTGCATTTTTGTAAATCAATTTTAAGTATCAAGTCAGCAAAAATAGATAACCTTGATATTTTTTACATTACTTTTCATCATCTATTGTTTTCAAAATAAATCATCATCATCTGATTGGTATAAAAATAATATCCATTTAATTTTTAAAATAAACAACAGAAAAGTATACCTGTGTACTGTGGAATTAGGATGTATTAAATATGTAGTGGTTGGCTACATGTAGAGCAGCATGATTATATGTTTGAAATGTTGAGGGACTGATAATGTGCTGCTGGCCCTAGTTTAGGCAATTCCTGTTTTTCACTCTTTAAATAATCCAGAATTTTTTAATTATTATTATTTTTGCAAAGAGATACAAAAAGCACAGAGTTGCATCACGCATTGTTTATTTTGTGAGTCCGTATTTATGGAAAGTTTCTCGTAAATTAGGTGGATTATTGACTCACAAGTCTTGGATGAATATTTCTGGCTGAAAGTCATCCAATAGCTCCTCCCACAGTCCCTCAGCCTTCAGGTCCACAGTCTGTTCCATGGAGAACCAGCTAAAGACGACGGTGACAACAAAAGACACAGCAGAGCTAGAACCAGGTTTTACACAATATTTCTGTGTTGTCATTATTTAAACCTGTGTATGAAATACATATCCTTCAGTAGCACCTACCTGTACCGAGGCATTTCACAGATCACAGCACCCTGTGGGATGCCACTCATATCATAGGGGAGGACCTCAGTGCTTGTGGTCCAGCCACTGAAGTCACCTAAACATTATGAGATGTAATTAGTTGAACACGTTTGTTTAACAGGTCATAGAACCCAATATGTGCACATCAATATACAGTTAACTGTGACTTTCAAGAACAAATGAACATTTGTGTCTGTCACCATCAGGTTGAAACTGTGGGGGTCCACGTGTCGGCATATCAGGTAGCTCAGGTTCAGGTGGAGGGTCATCTTTACTCAGGCCTGTGTCAGGGATAAAACAGAGGAAGAGCCTGGAAGGTAACACTCCTAATGAAGTCACTGAAAAGTCTGCTTTCAAAGACTGAGAATATAGTGGATCTCTCTGATAGGGACACTGGGTGTGTCACTCGCACACTAAAGCCATTAATCAGCAGCTCACTGATCTTATATCTGCACAGAGACATGCTTTTGGTCTCAGTCTGAAGAGTCTAAAGTTTTACATTGTCTTTAACCTAAAACTAACCTAAATTTCACATAGCATAACATTTCCTTTTATTTTGACTTATAAAAATATTCAAATGTATGCAGCTGTTATATTCTATTGTACCTTAAGCCTGGCAAATTTCAAAATAATTCAAATCAAAATAAATACATGCAGATTAGAAGTCCACTATCTTTTTTGAATCTATTGTACTTTGCACAGTAGAATAGAATATGTACTGAATATAGTGTGGATATTGTTCTTCTTGGGTTTTACGGTAATTCTATTTCTACCACATCTTTGTCTAAACTAATGCAATCTCATACATTGATTACATAATTAACTGGCAGTTAAGTGGTGTTCCTCTTTAGTGAATGTTTCTGAACATTGTGGTGTTTGTTTTAGGTAAGGTTTGCTTAGTGGTGGCCTGTAACATTCGACTTTTTCACCGCATGTATGAATTTGTTGAGAATGTTTTTTCCAAAGAAAATTGAATAAACGTTACTTACAGTACAAACACCTCATAAAAAAGTAAACTATTGCATCAACAATGAAACATTCTTCTTAGAAACGGCAATAGAGTCAATACACCAGCAAACATGGGAAAGTGGGTATCGGCTGTGTTAACTTTTCTACAACACATTACTATTGAGCAGTGGTTAACATTTATTTTTATTTTGTAGACGCTATTTGTAGCGCTATTGAAATATTTAACTGAACAGTTTAAACTGACTAAACTAGAGGTTTTGAAGGAAGTTGTGATGCCGTTTTAAACAATTAATTTTTGGGGGGGACATGGGGCAGTACGGTGGTATCATTGCCGACATAAATAATTTTAACTGGTGTTTTATTTAAACGAGTCTTTTTGCAGCCATTGGAATACGCCACAGTGTTACACCGACACTTCCGGTTCACTTCCTGGTCTAAACTTCTACAATGCAATGGCTCGTTCCCTTTTTAAATGTTCGTTAACAGACATTAAAACAATATAGAAAAGCCAACAACAGCGATGTGTTACCAAAAGGCGCAGTGTTCCGCAGTAAATTCTTGCCGAGAGGCTTCTTCTCGTAGACGGACTTCCAGTCCACAGAGTCGGGTAGCGGTGCTCCCTGTAGATTCCATTCAGTCTCACACTTCTCCTTCCACTCAGACATGATGAAGACTGACTCACCCCTGTAAAGAACTGCAGAAGTCCCAGAACTGTTTATTCATCTACTGTGTACTTTACTGCACCACACCCTGCTGTTGTAATCTGTTCTTCGGCCTCTTAAAGATACAGTTTTATTAAAAGGTATCGGGTTTTTGAGAATTTTTGCACAAACACCATTTGTATATAAATCCCATGAGACATTTATATCGCTCAGTATATGAGTACAAATAGACGTGATTTACCATATTTCATTTCTTAATACTTAACACTACAACATTTACAGTATATTACACAGAAGAGCCTGCCCTTGTGAATGAAGCCAAAGCCTCAAAATGTGCACTAATGTCAGAAATCAAGTGTGAAGTAGCTTAAATTTACACGAATTCTTAAAAAACAAACAAACAAAAAAACTAGTCATGCCCAAACCCAGTAAATTAGGCAGGTAAAGGAAGGTAAACCCCACTAGAAGAACAAAGAATTACCATCAACAGTGTCTTATTTGACGTGTTATTTACCTGAACAACAGGTCCAAAGTGTTGGATTTATAAGAAAATAACTGGGGCAGTGAAATTATTATTCTTGACACAGATATATGTATATATGTATAAATTCTTCTTTCTCTATCAAACCAAGATGTTTTTAAAGGATTGAAAAGTGTCACACAAGTTTTGTTGAATATGTATGATACATGAGACAATGCAACCTGCAATATTTATAAACATAAACAACATGGAATTATTTTTTCCACAAATGGAAGCAGGAAATGTTACATACATTACATAATATTTTTTTTCCTTCCAGGACAACACCGATTGGTCCTGGTTAAAGAAGACATCTCTGAGCATCTGGCTATAAGAGAAATAAATACTGCAATCAAAGTCATGTGCCGTGCCCACTTAGGGAACCATTACCTTAGAGATACAGCAACAGCACTGGAGCACGTCCAGGATCTGAACTGCCTGAAAAGGCTTGCTGGGAAAAAAGTGTGGGAAAGAAACGCTATAATAATTGTGAAACTGCTACCAAAAATGCCTAGGGCTGAGGATCAACCAACCCTTCACTTGATTAACCAAAGACTATACTAACAACTAAAGTAAACATAGGGTTGGTTATTTTTCCTTTTTTTTTCATTATACAGTATTTTACTATATATGTTGTTGTTGTATATATGTTCCTGTTATTCAGGAGGCTTTGATTTTCTGTCATTTATACAAAGATTTATATCATGTTATCAGTCCTTGACATCATGGCACTTGTAAGTTGACCACTGTGTTTGCTATATTACACCTATCACAGAAAACCATGGCAAACCAGCAGCTTTGATAAATGTTGGATTGGGAAATGTATATGTAGAATGAATGTATGAGCAATAATTCACGATGACATATCTCTGTCTGACAAACCACACCTGTCTGTAGTCCAAAGTTCTAGTTATAAAAGCATTTCCATAGTTTCCTGCATGTACAACATTTCAAGAAAACTGATAAGAGCCAGTAGACAACAAGTAGCAAGGCGAGTTGTGGTATCTGAAACTATTTACGCAAGGGAACCAATACATTTATTTATGGTTAAACTGTTTATTATTAATAGACTTATAAAGCACTGCAGTGGTTTGAACATAGCACTCAAGAAGCGGGGACTTGAGCAATGATTGTTAAAAATGTGTGTAGTCTGCTGTTGGACATTAGGGGGAGTTCTCCCTTCATGCTCCAGTCATGGTTGTTTAATTTATGTCCTATTCCATAGACAGTATGGATCTGTCATTGGAGACCCCAATAGTCCTGGTGTCTTGGTGAAACTGCACATTAGCACAATCGAGAAGCAGTTAAAAAAACAAATATTTATAATTATGAATTATTAAAACTCTTTGGCATTTTTAATGGTGCAAAATGAGGCCTGTCAGTATCATGAGAAAAACCTGTGTATCTTTGTCATTTTAATTTAACCCTTGTATCTATGGTGCCGATAGATTTTCTGACTACCTTATGTCTGGGTTTAGTTATTCTCAGGTAACAATAACTGTTCAACAAGCTGTACATACAGTAGTGATGGGTCTCACGTTCTAAGCTTTATTACTGAATAAACAGTTGCTAATTTGACAGACAAAACCTCTATAAAAATACAGATTTGGGGTTTTTTCTTTGCGTTTTTTTTAAGAAACTTCAACAACTGTACAAGAAACTGTACAAACTTTTCTGAAAATGTTGTTTACGGATGACTGTAATCTTACATATCTAAAAAGCTATCTAAAAAGAAATTGCCTATGTGTGTGTATTTGTTGAATGAACTTTCTGTACTCCTCAGACACATCTGTTAAAAGCAGCTGATACAGACTGAATATAGAGCACCGAGTCTGATGAACAGTTCAGCTGCCAATGACATAAGAAACAGCGGAAGCAGAGAGCAGGGGGTTCACACTTGGTAGAGAGCCAGAGAAACTTCAGAGGGAGGCAGACACTATGTCTGAAGATTGCGACTGGTTTGTTATTAGCTCTGAATTGTAGCATCGGTGCATGTAAATGTAGTTAAACATGCCACACTGTCTGTTGAATAGGTCCCTTGAGCTACACAGGGAGAGGAATATAAGATTATGTAACAGTTATGTGAGTGCAATAGTCAGCTGATGGCCATGTGTTACTGTATAGACAGGTGTGTATGAAATGCTTGGTACTAGTTGCCCAGAATTATTCAAATACATCCCAACAGTCACATGACAGGTGTTCATGGACAGTAATCTTTTTATATGGATTTTTAAAATATACCAGCACTACTTTACAGTATATGTATATGTTTACATATATAGAGATTACAGACATACAGTCTTCTACACCTGCCATTTTCCCTTTGCATTTGTTCATCAGTGGGATAATGTTGTGGCCCTGACTTTACCAAGAGAAGTAGGTGGCAGTTTTACAGGGAAGGATGCTTCTTTAAAAGGTGAGATGCATCACCTCCTCCTAGTCTTTTAGCAGTACAGTATGTATGAGAGTATAAAACAATCTGATCGGTATGTTGTCATTAAAGTGAAAAGACAGAGGTCACGGAGTACACAACGGAAAAAAAAACCTGAAATCTGAACACTAGCTTTACACTCCATATATATATATATGTATATTTATATACATACCTACTGGCTCTGAGCCAGACACAGATGCATGTTACACTGAAAAGTTCACCATGGTATTTGCAGATATATCACATGTGAAGTCATTAATGGGCACATGGACACATGCTGTAGCAGAATGTCCTGTCCTTCATTCTTTCTGATGTATACATGTGAGGACCAAGTGACTTGATTTTCATTATATGACTTGGGTAAACAACAAAAATTTTAATTACTATTTGTTAATACAGTTATTCACACTCACACCTTAGGTCAAGATGTTTAGGCTGTGGAATAAAAATCAGGTTTCTGGTGAAGCAAAATGTTGTCCAATCAGAGAAGAGTTATTGTAAGGTTGGAGCTCTTAGGGATTTAATTCAATTTAATTTAACATATAAAACTTTTGGGAAACACTTCAGGAAGAATGTTCTTGGGTAGGAAAGAAGAATGTAACAGGTTGGTCCTCAACTGTACATGACACGCTGATACAACCATTATCAGCTATAGTGCATTGTGTGGTGTATTTTTGCCCAGTTAATCCCATTGAGAAGTCCACGTCAAGTGCACTGGCACATTGCAGCAGCACCTGCATAAAAGTCATTGTGATGAAAGACAAATGGCATCATGCTGTCCTGACTTCACCCTCTGTTTTTATTTAGAATGGAATTTTGCTCTGATGCAAACAATAACAAGAACAATTCAGGGTTTTTGTACAAGTAACCTTTAATTTATTTAGCCATCTTATATTTAAAATCTGAAGATCATGGGAGAAAATTGCATTTGTTTACCATTCACTGCAAAATATCCACACATCTACAAAATTTTTGTTTTTTTGATAATAATATTTTTTATGCAATGTTGGGGTCTTTTTTTGCAGTAGGTTTCTCCAAAGGTAAGAGAGGTCCAGTCAAGTTTGAGATTGATGGAGAACTGACTCGATGAAATTGAATCAGGGTCAAGGGTGGGCGGGGGCTCCTGCTTGACAGGAACCAGCCAACTTGGTATAAATATAGCTTCCCCTCTGACCACACTATGTACACGTGACCCCCAGGGTAGGAGTGACCTGCAGCACTTCACCATGCTCTGCAGCTCAGTACCCCACCATAGTTTAGTTAAACCTAAATAATCCTACTTTCTACCTGCAAGATAATTCATATTAGTTTTTTTTCTTAGCAGTGATGCAGTGTTTTGGACAAAACATATTCTTCCACTGAAACCCCTAGAGAGGGAGCTCATGCACCACAAAGACTGCAAGAATGTTCATGTACAGCTCACCAAAAAACAGTAACCATTCTTTTAGCCATGGCAAGATTAATTTCAATTAAAATCTTTATATTTGGAAATTTGCACCTGTGAGAGGTGTCAACCCATTTTCTCCAACTGTATGTTGTGTTGTGTAACCATCTCACAGCAACTTCTCTATAGACAGGTGTGAGAGACGTGCTTGAAGTTGTCGACCATAAAGGTGTTATTTATAGATGCTTGTTACGTCATCGTGAGGAGTTGCCAAAAACACAATGTTACCTTTGCAGTGACTGAAAGGTGGTTCATATGAATGTAACAGTTGACTGGTTTCACTGACTCCAGCCCAAGGAGGGAAATGTGACATTTATACTCTTCCCGGTCTCTTCCAGCCAATAGTAGAGTGTTCCATGGCACACAGCTGCAGCCCGACACAGTGCTATTCTGACACAGGTCAGTGCAGTTGGCACAGATTCCTTGGCAAGGGTCACACTGTATAAGTTTCAAGAAAGTGTTCAGGGATGTCAAAAGTGTGTGAGCTTCTTCGAGCCACTGTGCAGAGTAGAAGACGCGTTTTAAACGGTTGGTGTTGGATGGAGAAACAAATTAAACAAAACAAATATAGAACAAAATAATCACATGATTTCACACACACATGAGCTTCTATTAGGGCTGGCTGAGGAAATATCTCAGCCAGAAAAGCCCTGAATACAAAATAAATTAGATTGCAGATGGATACAGATAAATACTCTCAATACAAATCTGTGCAAGAACAGAAAAACCTGTTTGCATGCTCCCAGTTGCACAACCAAAATCAAGGATAGAGAACAATGACTTCAGCATTCAACTAAAGCCCAAGGTGTGACTCGTTTGACTGAATGTTGTGCTAGGATTTTACTGCCACAGCCTGCAGTACCATGTGGTGAACAGTGTCACAAGAAGAGTGCATCATATCACCATACGCCCTGTTGCATAACTGTTCCAGTGCGGTATCACTGAATTGCTCTGGGTGAAATATCAGCATTTGACGCCCCAACAGTGAGTGATTCTATTTCCAAATCAAATCTGGAGCACTCTATTGTACAGTAGAAAAACTGCAATACTCGAATAAATTTTACTTCTGTATTAGGCTTGCAGAATAAAATGGACTAAATGACAGGTTTTGGCCACTTTCTTTTTAATATAGTTGTTGTCCCTATAAATGTAGTAAAAATAAAAAAGGGAAGATGGAAAATGGAAGAAAGAATTGAATGTGTTAACTTGGACACAGACTAATTTGGTCTCCTCTCACATGGAGGACAGGCAGCAGACAGCTGTGTAACAGGAGACCCGGTTTAAATTCAGGGCAAGGGCAGACTGACCAGCGAACACTCTTCCCTCACACAACTTTGCACTGTGTCTTTCAGTGGCAAACAAAAAAAGAAGAAAACTACAGGCTAGAGAACACATGCAACATGAGCACAAATCAATGTATGTTGCATTTAATGCAGAATAAGCAAAGACTGGCAGTGATTGTTCTGTGTGGGTGCCTGTTTGAGTATGTGTGTTTGTTAGAGGACGTGCAAATGACAGGTGGTGCGGTGCCAGTTCTGCATATGCAACTTGCAGTAACACATTTTTACAACAAAATTTGTTATTGCATTTGAAATGCAACGCACTGCAGGAATGAAATCAAAACCTCAGGAGGCGCTCTAATTGCTGATTCTGACAAAATTCCTCCCAGCTTTTTCGTACTGATAGAGAATACAGTAAAGAGGAGGTTTGTGTGCAGAGGAAGCTGGGACCTCCCAGAGAAAAGGTGGGGATCACCCTGGCTCCCATTTGGTACAGTGTCTGTAACAATCCTTCAACATTATAATTCCATAAGAATCCATAAGAATTTAAAACAACTTTCCAATAACAGAATATTGCTTTAACTCTCTATAGTCAAATTCTGATTGAAATTATTCACTGTATGTGAATCATATTGGTCACAGACTTGTCCCTGTGGCCTGTGCAGGGTTATAAAATTAGTCTTAAAGACAACTGGAGACATGGGAGATATGAGAAATATGTCCAAAAAAATCATCTTAATATTCAATACTGGATTTATTTTGCACAAAAAACCAGTCTGAATGAAGGGCGCTAATGAAGTCAAAGTCAAACCAGCTTGCATCCCCAGCATTCCGAGAGGATCACAGTATTCCCCAATGAAGGGTCTGTTTATCGTAAGTGGTATGACCTGGACTCAGACCATGTTATGGCTGGTTTGATGTACTTTTCTCCATAGGTCAAGCAGGGACAAAAGTGCAGGGGTGACTGGAGTCCAAATACTGTACACGCACAAAATGAACAAATTACTACCAACATATAAAAACACAAGAAAATGGGATTGAATTAGATGGCTTTAACCTGTGATTCATTTTAATAATAACATCATTATCATCAACAACAATAATAATAATTATAATAATAATAATGCCTCAAATATTTCTAAAAAAATATATAGGTTAGGATTATAGGTTATAATTCCACTTGCAAAACAAGGACTGAAAGTGTATTAAAAAAGACAAGAGGACCATGTGGCACTGTTATAAATTCATCAGTTGGTTTATGTTTTACACACATATGTAGGTCAATTAAAACACTTTGAGCCTCTGTTTAATCTATTATTTTTTTTGTTACTTTTGGAGAACGCAGAAGCACTTTCCCAGATTTTTTGATTATTTGGTTTGAAGACCAATAACTAACATTCACACCTGACACAAAGACAAAGCTAACTCTAAGCTCCATTGAATGTTTTGGCAAAAGAGAAGTCCAGTTACTTTGACTACACCCCACACCCACCTTTATGACCCTGCACCCCATCGGATACTCCTGTAGTCCTGCTGGTACTATGTATGGGCCAAAGGGGGAGGTGTGGGGTGGAAAGGGTACAGCTGCAGTGCCCGTCTTGAATGACAGAGATGTAAACGTGTCCCTTTCATAAACTGTTAAGAGTGTCATTTAATTCGCTCTGGCCAATGAGGTTGCGGCAGGCACTAAAATGGCCAAACCAATGGCTGAGTGCGGGTCTAGTATATAAACGGGGAGCAGACACCTCCAGACTTGGGTGACCCCTATTTTGGCTGTGGTGAACAGACTCTGATCCCAAGGACTGTTACCTCTGTTCTTGTCCAGTGTGAAGGTAAAATATTTTACATTGAAGATTTGTTTGGAAGACAAAGAAAAATGGAATGCAGACTGACTAATATAGGGTGTGGGCCTTATATAATTGGAGAACCTTCTCAACATTTAAAATGATAAAAATACAAAAGGATGACTTTTAGTAATAAATGGTTTGGAGCCTTAACTACTATATGGGCATAACATTATGGAGGAAATCCATTGTTGGGTATTAGATGTCTTTGTTTTTGTCACATTAATATCATAAAAAATCACGCACTTGTTTGCAACTGTTGCATTTAAAATGTTTTGCCATGTAGACAGGAGGCTTTAATGTTTTGTTTCTTAAGAAAGGATTTTAATGTTATTTTAATGTTAAGAAAATTATGATAAATGATATGATAATTGAAAATTATTGCAAATTGTCAATCGCTGCATGTCATTGCACATTTTATTTGGCTCCCATTCATTTAATCAGACATGTAAAAGAAAGAATTGAGGGCTTCATGTTACAGTGTGAAGGACAGAGTGTGGGGAAGTCTCTGCAACTTCTCAGTCACAAGTTCTGCATAGTGACAACTCTAAGTGGAATATTCACTCTGTGTGCAGACACAGTAGTGTTATATAAAGACTACAAAGAACTCTTCGTGTGTGTGTATGTGTTAACATGCAAACTAACAGAGTGGACACACTGAATGAGTTGGTCAAGGAAATTGAAACGCTAGTTCTGCTAAAGGCTTTTTAAAGCCAGGCTCCTGGGTCACATGTGCTAAGGCCTAAAATAGCCAGCCACACCTTCTTTCCTGCTGCTCTATTTCAACTGGACATTTGAGCTTCACAGAATGGAGTGACACTTGTTACCAGCATTCCTCTGCCAACACAGCTAAAACTCTGCAGCTGTTTGCAGAATGTCCCTGCCTTTAAATGCTGGAGAATCCAGGTTAAAATTTTGACCTGAAGAAGAGATATTTCATTTGAATGAACCACTTTATGATTCCCCGTGGTGATTGGTTTTTTTTTTTTTTTTTTGGTTTTTTTTTTCTGCAGTGTTAGAAAGCCAAGATGCCTTTCGGTAACACACACAACAACTTCAAGCTCAACTACACAGTGGAGGATGAGTACCCTGACTTGAGCAAGCATAATAACCATATGGCCCAGGAGCTGACCAAGGAAATTTATGGCAAGTTGAGGGACAAGCAGACACCCAGTGGCTACACCCTGGATGATGTCATCCAGACTGGTATTGACAACCCTGGTAAGGCTCAAACAAACGACAATCGAGAACAATTCCAATTTGATTCTTCAAATCAACCATTTACATTCTAGTCCACTCATCTTCTAATTTCTGCCCCCTACAGGTCACCCCTTCATCATGACTGTTGGCTGCGTTGCTGGTGATGAGGAGTCCTATGAGGTCTTCAAGGATCTGCTGGACCCCGTCATCTGCGCCCGTCATGGTGGATACAAGGCAACTGACATGCACAAGACCGACCTGAACTTCGAGAACCTGAAGGTGCAGTGATATTCTTCTTTTGGTACAGAGCCAAAAGATAAAAGATAATAAAGCAGTCATTATATTTGGTTGATTTGACATTTTTCATCAATCAGACTGTGTTTATTGTTATCTTGTCAGGGTGGTGACGACCTGGACCCCAACTATGTTCTGTCCAGCCGTGTCCGTACCGGCCGCAGCATCAAGGGATTCACCCTGCCCCCCCACAACAGCCGTGGCGAGCGCAGACTGATTGAGAAGCTGTCCGTTGAGGGTAAGATTTGTGGTTAACTGTGAATAATATGTACACAGTAGAAACACAAAGCATTCTGACTGTATGTTTATCTCTATAGCTCTGACCAGCCTGGATGGTGAGTTCAAGGGAAAGTACTACCCCCTGAAGTCCATGACTGATGCCGAGCAGGAGCAGCTGATCGCTGATCACTTCCTGTTTGACAAGCCCGTCTCCCCCCTGCTGACCTGCGCTGGAATGGCCCGTGACTGGCCCGATGGCAGAGGCATCTGGTGAGTATGAACCCGGATTGAACCAGAATCCATTTGTGTTCAATTATTTATCAGTGTCGTGTCAGTGTGTTATTTAACCCACGTCAATGCTTGATAGGCACAACAACGAAAAGTCCTTCCTGGTCTGGGTGAACGAGGAGGATCACCTGCGTGTCATCTCCATGCAGAAGGGTGGCAACATGAGGGAGGTCTTCAGGCGTTTCTGCGTTGGCCTGCAGAAGGTATAAGTCAAAACAAACAATGATTTGACAGTGTCCAAGAAGTGCATACTCACTTCTTCTGAAAGTTCCTCCGACTCAACTTGTTTCTCCCTTCAGATTGAGGAGATCTTCAAGAAGCACGGCCATGGCTTCATGTGGAACCAGCATCTTGGCTACATCCTGACCTGCCCCTCCAACCTGGGCACTGGCCTGCGTGGTGGTGTCCACGTCAAGCTGCCCAAGCTGAGCACACACGCCAAGTTCGACGAGATCCTCACCAGGCTGCGTCTGCAGAAGCGTGGCACAGGTATGCACATCTCACTGAACGTCTGGGGCATCAGCAGCCGTTAATTGCAATGTGTCCCATATTTATCACACTCTACTGTGCTCTCTACAGGTGGTGTGGACACTGCCTCCGTCGGTGGTGTGTTTGACATCTCCAATGCCGACCGTCTGGGCTCCTCTGAGGTGGATCAGGTCCAGCTGGTGGTTGATGGTGTCAAGCTGATGGTTGAGATGGAGAAGAAGCTGGAGAAGGGAGAAGCCATCGACAGCATGATCCCTGCCCAGAAGTAGAGCAGGACAATCAAATGCATTTCTCGTGACCATTCATGTGCAATCGAGCCAGCTGATGGGCATGCAGAGGAAACAGCTGCTCACCTAGAGACTCTTGCCTCTGCTCACCTCCTTTTTTCTCCTTCAACTTTTCCCCCTGTTTTCTCTGTCCTTCGTCCTTTTTTCACGTTCTCCTGTGTTGGTTGGTAACATCCTGGGATCAGCCTCCACTGAGCTGGGCTCGCCTGGCAGACGTGGCATCACACACTTTTTATTACAAAGAGTAATGAAAACAAAACCTGTTCATATTTCTCAATAAAAAGTGCCCCATTAAACAAGTGTCTCCTGGCCTGTGATTAATCAGCAGAAAACAGAAAGAACACAACATCAAAGCTGCAATACTGACACAATATAGTACCTAAGAATAAAAAACTAATGTTTGAATTCCTGAAATAAACATGAAAACAACATGCTCACAGAAAGAATTTGAAGACACGTGTGATGGTGCATGGGCTGCCACTAGGGGGTGTAAATAAAGTTTCTTTGTAAAACTGAAAATCAAAAGTTAAAAATTAATTCATACATAAATGCAAGATATAAATGTGTGTGGTTGTGTTATAGGAGTGTTCTGGTCAGTTGAGCTGATTAAACATGCTGAATGAGTGAGAAGTTTGTAGCCTTTATTGTTTTCGATGGTGTGAAGAAATAAGAGCGCCATTTCCCCACACCATCGTCCACTTGTAGCACCTTAAAAAATACATCACTAGTGCAATTTTGTGAAAAAATGAAAATAAAAAAATAGATGAAAATAAGACATCTTATTCTTTCTGTGTGGCCCAAATACCGAAGCATCCACGGCCTGGTACTGGTCTTCTGCTCGGTGGTTGGGGGATACCTGTGTTAGGCAAAAGATTTAAAATGACTAAAGGAACAACTAAAAGGTACCTTGGTACTGTGGGTTTCTCCTTCTATTAATAATAATAATACATATACAATAACATTCATTTTCATTGACAGTTGGTCTAAATATCAACACAAATGGTTGTTTCTAATCTATAGACGGCCTTTCATTCCACTGTGTTCACCACATTAGCTTGTTGACGGCTAGTATTTGCTACAGCTCCATCTTGGGATCCTTATTAACATATTCCTCATAAGACTTCACATGGAAGGACGATACGTCTTCACAAAGCTGAACTTAAACTGTGCGTGGTGTTCATGGAGTATAGATATCATGTTTGAATTCTAAAACAGAAATACAAAATGAAAGATAAATGCCAACATCAGTGAATTTTATTAATCTTTAGCTCCATAATCTCAACCAGAATACCAGAATGACGCAATCTCAGTTTACAGTTTCTTTCTAAGGGGAAGGGATTAACCAGTAGAGCAGGGTAAGATCACTCATACAGTTAGAACTGTGTGTTAATCTGTGCCTTTTGCATATAACAAAAACCATTCCCGTAATCTGTTCTGAAATGACAAGGTAGGTTAAATACTGAGCCCCGAAGGGATATAATACTGTACCATTCACCAAATAAACTAGACCAGCAACACACTGTCCCACACAGGTAAAAACAACAACAAAAAAATTATTTCAATCATTTTTCACAGTAGATGTTCACCTTAAGACACTGCTTATATTTTGAACTGAGCATGTTTAAACCCCAATCATTTCCAGTGAAATGTTTGTAGGCCTGATTTATAATTGCTATCAGGAGACAGCAGCGTCACATTTCTATGGCTTTGATGCAACACAGGGCTTTTCAGTGGCCGGGGACTAATTGTTATTTTAGTCGATCCACTGTAGAACTTTTTGTTTTTTCGAACACTCTCTGTTTTCATACATTTCATGGCATATGTAAATACATCAAGGAACTCACAATCTGGAACATACTGACTTTCTGTCTTAGTCAACCCGGAAGGACGTGATTCAACTTTACCCAAACCGTCCTGTTTGTTTTGGTGAGAGTGGAACCGATGCTACATTTGGCACCATTTCCTTTACATCCTGTGTCTGACGTAGCGTCTTACCCAGGTGAGCGTTTAGTTTCATTTTTACCCTAATACCCAAACTCTGAAGTCATGCAGGATGGTCTTGCTCCCCACTGTCACTGGCAGAAACTGCTTTAGACTAGAATTACTTTCCCTGCTCTAGCTATAAATAAACCTTGAGCTCTAAGATATATACTATATTCATATGTTTTATATACAGCCATCATCTGACTGATATAAATCCTGTTTTTTAATGATATTATTCTAAAAAATAAATAAAGTACCTGTGCAAATATCCACAAATTTAAGTGTTTCACATTTAAGACATTGGCGCCCTCCAGTGGTTAGTACTGGGCAATACCTATACAGGTACACTGGAAGGAGCTGATTCAAGTCAAAGCAAAATGCATTGAGGTCTATATTACCTAATGCTAATATACACCACAATGAGAAATGTCCAACGAGAGGACAACAACAGACCCACAGTGTTTCTGCTTCTCACCCTGAGGAAGACGAGGACGGGTCAGAACCGCCCCCTCCCCCTGCTGGGCTTTATGAAGCAGTGCACACCAAACAGGAACCATGAAGATGCTGTACATGGATATACAACATAAAAGTGTGGGGGGATGATCCCTGTGAGGTCAACAGGACGTCTGACAAAGAGCAGAGGACAGCTGATTGTGAGGACAGACCTATGTACCTATGTATGAGGACAGGTGAAAATGGAGTCCCTGTTAAATTTAGAAATAGAGGGTTTTTCTTCAGTGGGGAAGAAAGCAGGGGAGTGGGAGGCTGCTCTAGGGGTCACAACTGAGACAATTTCAACGGTAAATTAGCAGCCAAACAACATGATGCGTTACCTACATAAATACTCATACTGTATGCTATTGAATCAAAACAGTCATGGACAATAGAAAGCTTATTTTCACATGTACTTTGAAAAAGGAGCCCAGGGACATTGACTGTGAAGGCAATGTATGAAACTGTGTGGACAGTGGCGTCCACACTGCCTTCATTGTGGCCTCTCCACTGAACACTCAAACTTAGTCCGCAGTCACTAACGAGCAGACCAGATTACAAACTGTGCCACAATAAGAGGAGGGTGAATATTCAGAAAAGCCGTGTTTCTGTTTTCTGGTGATCTCAGAGGTTTCACTCCTTGGGTGCACAGGGTTTTATCCTGTGGACATACTGACATGATGACTGAGGCAAAAATCACATGGCACAAAATAGAAGCAAAGCTTTGCACTGCACCGGAATGACGTCACACAGTGTCTCTTGTTGTGTGCGAGGATCCTGACTGACTGTGGCTCACCTTTGCTTTTTAATTGCCCCAAAAGTGTTTTTAACACTTGAGGGCTTGAAGTTAGAAAGGTTTTCTCAGGTACGAGTCACAGCTGTTGTGTCTTCAGGGTGAAGTGAAGAAAGATGGAGGATGGCAAATTTATAAAAATTAACAAAACAGATTTTCTCACTAAACAGAACTGACAGGTCATTAAACCAGCCAATCAGGGAGTAGAATGAAAGCTCCTCTTTTTTGGTCGTTATGCTAAATTAATTACGGTAATTATAAAATGTAAAATACCATAATACCACCTTCAATAATTTATTTTATTTGTATGTAATTATTGATTCTATTTTTTAAATATCAGAACAGAACTATATCAGAACTGCATCGCCTTGTTTTAACATTAATCAATTTAGACCTTCTGGCTGTTCACACCTGCAGTTGAATAACAAAATTGATACTTGTAAAAAGTCCTGGTGTTTTTACATTGACACCATCGTATTGGACTAAAGACTGTAGGTATAAGAACAACATACTGCCAGACTTCAATAGACGTGTATAGACTGAACCGTTTTGCAACCCGTAGAAAAATAACATTCTATTAGGGGTTATGTGCTATTGATTCAAGAGTTTTAACCTACCAGGGACTTAGGATGTTCAAACATCTCATTGCTCCAGTTTTGTTTCTCAGCTGATTTGTTAGCATCCTTTACACTCTTTGTACTTTGTCTTTAACATGAAATCATGTGATGTCTTATAGTATAGTTGGGTTTTGATGCTAATGTTCTCTAGATAGTCTAGAGAACATTAGGAGTCAGATACAAAAAGATACATCTTTTTCAAGAGGATCCTGGCAACTGCTTGATGTGCACCAAGGTGTGGACGGTAGCATTCACCACTCCAGCAGATCAACTGCACATCTATGAATTGTTAACTAAAGTAAACATGAAAATGCAAACACACCCTAAGTTTCGCTTCTTCACTACAAACAGCATATTTCCTCATGTTCTTTACGATCCTCTTCTGTCTCATTAGGAAACTAATGAGATTGATGTTACAGACTAATCCGTCTCTGATTGGCTTATGTCTTCTAGCCGCTGATTGGACAATTCAAATGCCTGTCATTGCCGCTCCCTCACTGACTTTAATCCAGTGCAGCCATCTCTGTTTTATGAACATGGATTAGAGTGATGCAGCCCTCTGCAGCTGCTAGTCTCTTTGCTAACATGAATTTTGTGCATCTTTTTATCCACAGGTGATGACAAGTCAGCAGGTAGTCGCTGAGAGGTGAATAAATGTACCTGACCGTAACATACAAAATAACATTTAAAAAAGGAATTGTCTTGTCAATGAGGTCCACTACACTAGGACCGGTGCTTTTCCTGTAGTGGTGAAAGTGACGATGGGTTAAAACAATGATCAGAGCAATAAATAGGAAAATTAAGAGTCATTATGGCTAGAGTAGCAATAAAAATATTCTGCTAGATTCCATCTGATCCATGTCCAGTGGCTGCAGCAGCTCAGTAGAGAAGTTGTGAAGTGCCTCAGTTGTGAATGTGGGTGCCTCAGTCTGTGTGACTTCACAGGTCTGGTGTGGATGTGTGTGAGTGTGAGTGTGTGTGCGCGTGTGTATGTGTGTGTGGGCACTCATGTTAGTGTGGTGCAAGAGAAGGTTAGATATGAAAAGACAGAAGGAGAAGTCTTTTCTCTCGGGTCCAGCCCCTCACCCCTTCATGGATTTGTTTTCTTCTTTTATTTTGTCCCCTCTCTATTTGCACAACACACACAAACACACACACACATCAACACAAAACACACACTCGTATGCAAACAGACCCTCTGTTCAAAGTTCGAGGTCCTTGGAGATTTTGGTGGCAATGTCCCGAAAAGCTAACGGTGCCCCCCAGAGTCGTGTGTAGCGCACCCCATTAGAAGTCTCTGAGTTGCCCATGGAAAGATGGCACACCTCGGCCTCGAAAGCCACGCGGCCCCCTGCCACACCGTGGGTACAGGAGAGCAGAAAAGGGCCGGCATGTTGGACCTGGCAGCCACATCCGCGCGCTGCCTCCCGCAGAGCCAAAACCACCTCCGCAGGGTCCCGCTGCCCACCACCTCTTAGATCCCAGCCACGTCCGACGGACCGGGGCTCGGACGCTTTTTGATACCCAGGTAAATGGCAACTGGGAAAAAGGTTTTGAACATGTTAACACGTTGCCTCCCAGTCGGTATTATTGGTACCACATTTAAACACTAAAGGAACAAACCTTGTGACCGCAAATCTCCTGATTCCCTCAGATTCATTTGTGACCCTGGAAGACAAACAGGCTCAGGTTTAAGGGGCGACTCACTGTCACACCGCAGGTCTGCGACCCACTGACAAGAGCGGAGATGGCATTCAGCAGTGGACATTATATAGTGACACCAAGCGAGCATCAACAGCAACAGCCAGCATGTGATATATGGAACACCGTCTCTCAGTCCTTCACTAACAGGGTTTAACTCCCCTCTTTTCTCACCAACATTATGGAAAGCATGCAGGTATTGTACGGTCTCTTCACCTACTGCACACGACATTAGCAGTCCTCCAATCACATCAAACTTTTAATAAACAAAACATTTCCACAAGTGTACGTTGGTCTGTTTGAAATGATGACTTCATCTAAAACAAAGGTCAAAGAAATTTGACTTGATTGCAATCATGCTTGAAACTGATTTTGTAAAAATTAACAGTATGAAGATGACACTTAAAGCATGCAAACAAGCAATAATTCAAAACTCGAGTTTTGTCTAAAGAGACAGGCAGACGTTCATGAAGTGAGGGGAAAAAAAAAACTCTGAAAGACCAAGCAGACAGATGGGAGCAGCACAGGAAGGTAATATAGAAGCCAGAGACACGGAAACTTACTAACTGTTTTTGATCCTTGTGGAAGAGTACAACCCGAGACTGATTTGTTTGAGCCCTGGCGCTTGGATGGGTCAAGATGGACCCTGATGCCATGGTGTGGGTAGGGTGGGGGGACAGAGCGAGAAAAGGATGGGGGGGGAGAGGGAAGAGGGGAATCGGCCATGGGTTGGAAAGAGGGTAAGAAAGAAGATAATTGAATCTCAGGAGGGCAAGTGGTGAAAAACAGCGCAGTGCGGCGCAGCAGCTGAGTGGCCGGGATAGAGCTGAGGTTTGATAAGATTAGATTAGATTAGATAATGTGTGATTATGACGACTAGGAGGGTACAGGGGATAATCCAGGGTCACTGGAGGGCTCTCCAAAAAGCCCGAGTGAATATCAAGTCCTGAGAAGCATGGGCCCATACCAGGACTATACCCCAGGGGGCGCTTACCAAGCAGTATAAAACACCAGAGTGCTGTGACATTTTAAGTTTGTGTTCCTATTTCCTGAGGCCTGTTTTCATAGTTTTTTCAATTGTATCTGCCTAAATGAATGATTGAGTAAGTGATGATAAGTACGAATTTTTACTTGGATTTAGTTTTTCAAACACTGGTGATTCTGATGCTGGAGGAAGAACAGAAAAACAACCTGGGGTTTGGCAACAACACATGTAAAGTAAAGTGTATTTTTTTTTACCTGCGAGTGAGTTTCGAGGTCAGCTTGGTAAAGAGGTTGGAGGTCGCCCTGGTGCGGGCGTGGGGCAGGGGACTGGGTTCATGGTGGGACAGGGTAGGTGAAGTAGGTGGGGCCGAATAAACCGGGGGCCCCCGGTCCCTCAGTTGTCCCCCATGAAAGGTGCTGCGAATCGTAGAGCCTCGAGTCAGGCGGCATCGGTCTGAAGAGGAGGAAGAGGAGGCTGCTCCAGCCCCAGTGATGCTGAGGGTGGAGGGAGAGGCTGCAGGCATACGGTGGCTCAGGGAGCTGCAGGAAGGAAAAGGAGGGTTAGGGTTTCATTTTATTCCGGAGAACCCCGATTCAGGTGTTCAGGGACAAGACCTGATTAGAAAAGACAGAAACCTTCAAGAATGGTTGTACCTGTTGTCTTTGCCATTCTGCAGAAGAGAATGTCTGTCTGTGCCTGATCGGTCTGTGCACACGTATGTGTTTCTGCGTGTCATGGCGCTTCCAGGGATGTTATTCTACACAAAGAGAGAAAGAAAAAGAGAGAGAAAGACAGAGAGAGAGAGAGTGTTGGGCGTCTGGGGCTGTAGAACAGTCAAAGTCCTTACTGTATATTTGTTGACTTATTCGGAGACACTGGGACCTTGTTGACTTACTGTGGTGGCCGTCATTTCCTTGCGACGGTCTGGGATCTCAGACTTGTTTGGATTGTTGGCACTGCTGACCATGGGGCTGGAGGGGGGGAGGCTGTGACTCCCCATCACACTGCAGCTGGCCTTACGGGAAGGCATCCGTCCCTCACGCAGCTCCCGGTCGCCCGTGCTGGTTGGGCTCCTCTTGGGGTGCATGACGGGCATGGAGGGCCCACCTTTGTTTTGGAGGACAGCAGAGCCAAAACACACAGAGACTCATATAAGAATCATTCTGCAGTTAGTTTGCACAAAATATGACATGTATTAGATTGACATGCAAAACCCAGGGTGAACTTTGTATGTTGATCGCTGTCAGGCGTCTAAAGTTTATATGTTAGAGAAGAGGCTCACAGAAGTCACTATGCCGTCGCTGCCTGTGGTAGGTAGAGGAGCTGCGCTGAGTCTTGCTGTGTGAGGAGGAGGAGGAAGAGGAAGAGGAGCCGGTGGCGGAGGAGTGCTTGTTGGTGCCATTTGTAATGGGGCTGGGCCGTACCCTGGCCAAAGACAGACTGCTGGCTGTGCGAGTCTCACTGCCCTCCTGTGATGTCACAGCACACAAAATATAGTCACACAGCAAAAAAATGACTCAAATTAGGGGAAAGACAGGACAACTGTGGGGTAGTTAGAATAATTGACCGCATTCATGAAACAGAAAGACCAGGAAACTGGTGACCTTCTTGCTGTAAGGCAAGTGTGCTAAATGTTCCAATTCTGGAAGCAGATTTCTGCCCGTTTAGTTTTACAGCATCAATCATTACTGACAGGTATTTTATGGCAATATTTACTTAATAAAAAATATTGATATCATGTTAAAAAGTCCATAGGTACTTTAACCGCAAAAAAAAGTTATTGTGTGGAAAGTCATCACTGCTGTGGGATTAAAATAAAACCAGTCTGTGAGCTACTGCTTTTCACAGCTTAACAAATGCTTTTATAACAGATTATTAATATTAATAAATTGTATTATTTTTATTACTTGGAACGTAAATGGAAAAAGCTATTTGTTATTAATCAACTTGAACTCTTGAATTCTTATACAAACTACAAAGATGACCTGATAGGCCAGGCATTTATTTATATATACTTCCTTTGGTCCTGGGATGAATTCTGCAGGTAATGATCAAAAGTCAACTTTTATTATTTTAAAGTTAAGACTAATGCTGCTGCATGTACAGCCCCGTGAAAAGGATGGATAAATGTTTTATTAGCCTGTTTCACATCTATAACTTACATCGCCTTTGCGGCCCAGCAGTAAATAGATGGCTGTGACCTCATTGTACTTTTGATTGAGCAGAGAGTCCTTGATTTCCTCCGGGGTGAAGCCCATCCCAACCATCACCTCTGAAGACCCAACAGAAACAAATCAGCACACTCAGTCTTCAAGACATGCTAGCTGCACGAGCAAACTCTGTTTTTTCCGCACCTATGCGAGCCGGATCACTGAAGTCCTCCACTGGTTCTATGTGGGGCTTCAGGTCTTCCCCTTCATACCCTGCGTTTATCCACTTGTCCTTCATGACTTGCTGTAAGAAAAGAAAACAGATGAAACAAGAGCTGCAGCTGCCTCCACACGAAAGTTTGTGTCTGTGTTTTTGGTCCCTCCTTACGTCTAACGTGCAGCGCTTGGTGGGATTGAGCACCAGGAATCGGCGAAGGATCCCCTCACAGTCTGTGGACATGTAGAAGGGCACGCGATACTTTCCCCGCAGCACGCGCTCCCTCAGCTCCTGTGTGCCACAACAGTCACATGTTAAACAAGGCTGCAAATGCAATCAGCCAAAAACAAAACGTGGGATTCTATAAGAAGAGAGTGTCACCAGATAAGATTACATGTTTGGTGTAACGGCCATTAATAACAAGGCAACAGCGACAGTAAATAATAGTTTAACTGTGTGGAAGAATTTCTAACTCCCGCTGGTACATCAAGGGATTCATTACCAGATTAGTTGATGCGATGTTATAATATGTGTTGTGGGAACTGTTTCTCCTTAAATATAATGAGCCGTTTAACAGTAAGAGCTTCAAGATAAAAATACACTAAGTTAAGAATTGCTGCTACAGAAATAAAATGATAATACTGCATCAATTTGCTCTAAACGCGAGTCCCTCACTGCAGGCAGTCAGCTGAGCCACACATGGGAAAGGTTAAACACACATTTGTCTCCACCCTCTGGTGGAGCTCTAGGGGGCCGTTCACAGCCATCTGCTAGAATATGGATAAACGTACTATTTTTACTTTTTCCTAGCAGCAGGTCTTAAACTGTGGAGGAAAACCCAACAAAGAAAGGAGGGAAAATGCTCCTGTATTTAACTGTGACGTCACACAAACATTTAGGACAACAGTATCTGATTTACTGTTCAGCTGAAGAACTGCATGGTCAGCGAATACCGTAGTTCATCAAGGCATAGAACAAACAAATGCAACCTCTTAAAAAAAACTGTTATAGTGCTTTCTGTATCTCGTCTAAAGGTTTCTCTACCTGACAAATATTACATGGTCTGTTCAAAAAGTGCATGTGATGTTTTTTTTTAATGGATAAGTAGCACTACAAAAAAAACAGTTTAGCAACAAACAACACCAACCGTCACCAGCAGTGAGATATGTTGCTGATGTACTATTAGGTAGTGGAAATCAAATCAAAGGTAAAACAGTCAGATTTATTTAAAAATAATTATAATATTATTATATAATGTACCAAATAATTATTAAAATTCGTGTTAATATATCAATAGAATTTAGAAATAACTGATTATTAAATGGCTGTCAAATTAATCCAATTGTTGGCATTTTTTTATTAACTATGCTATGAACTGTATGTGGTTAAGGTTACCTTTTGCTGCATTTTAGGATGTGTTTACTATTTGTGATTGTTTTATTAGCTGACAAATTGTAGCTTATTTGGTAATTAAATTTAATGCACATTATATAATACACACATCATATAGTAATTCCACAAAGGCAACAACCACAGGAATGATTTACCAAATATCTAACTGAATGATGAATTCCTAATGGCTTTATCTTCCACGCTAACAGCGTAAAATAGCTAGCATTAAACTAGCATAAATGCTACATTTAATCTTGTTTCGCTCTGAACTCAGTTAAAGTTAACAGTTAAAGTGTATTTATGTATCTAGAGAGACTGACAGACATCTCATCCACTTGCCTTCAGGTTCTGTCCATCAAAGGGCAGTGAGCCGCTGACCAGTGTGTACAGGATTACCCCCAGACTCCAAACATCCACTTCAGGACCATCATACTTCTTGCCCTGGAAAAGCTCTGGGGCAGCGTAGGGCGGTGAGCCACAGAACGTGTCCAGCTTGTTACCCAGGGTGAACTCATTGCTGAAGCCGAAGTCTGCAATCTTAATGTTGGCGTCTGCGTCCAGCAGGAGGTTCTCCGCCTGAATCATCCAGATGTGGAGCACAGGTGGGCAGAGAGAGGGAGAGAGTGCAAACAGAGAACAATGGAGCGTGAGAAGGGGCAAAGAGGAGGAGAAGATTGTTGGATGGGGGTGAGAAATTGGAATGGGAATGTGGGCGGAATGAAGAAATACAAGAGTGAAACGGATGGTTAGAGGGTGAAGTGTTTACATGTAGTCCAACAATAGACATAGCGGACATGACTCATGTACAGTACATACATCACTGTGTACTAGTACACATAGTAAAATATTATTTTATAACACCAGTAAAAGAAGCTCTGTGCCAAGACCCAGATTAAGATCAGATTATAATATATATACTGTATTTCTTGTTCCTGTCCTGCCTTTGTCTTTGCTTAGACCAGGAATGAGTGGTCCGGGGGCCAGATGCGGCCCGTTCCATCTTTTTAATCTGGCCCGCCAAACATTTCCAAATTACATAATTTATTTATATTATCATTATAATTTCCCTGCAATACCCATGTTTTCCTAAGAGATGGCATAGAAAATTATAACAGGATTTTAGCATTTTATCCTTTATGCAGGACTTTTTCATGTTATTTATCTTAGTTCACATGAGGGCTCCATCTATCTGCTCCTGACCTGGCCCCTCTGTTCAATTTTAGGACAATTGTGGCCCACGCCTGGCTTAGACCTAATCCATCATTTATAAAACCACCCCCAAAACTGAGCCAATCTCACCTTCAAATCCCTGTGGACGATGTTCTTGGTGTGGCAGTAGTGGACAGCAGAAACAATCTGTCAACATAGTAACGCAGAAAACACAGGTGAAAAGGAATGTCACAGGACCATCAGGACTGGAGCTGGGAGGTTCATACCTGTCTAAATTTGGCTCTGGCTTCAACCTCCTTCATTCTCCCATGTGACACGAGGTAGTCGAACACTTCACCTGATGGACGGCACAGGCAGTAAAGCATTAGCGCTGTTCTTTTATTTGCAATGTATCAACATTACACACAATCAATTTCATACACTTTGACCTAGTGATGAGTATTAAGTGTAAGTGAAAGTGAATTATTGTCAGTGATGCACAGCACACCACTGTGTTAACCCCTCACTTTAGTGAACAGGGGGGCAGTTCAAGCACATCAGATACTGAACTCACCTCCACTAGCGTACTCCATGACTAGGTATAAGGTCTTATCCGTCTCGATCACCTCAAAGAGTCGCACTGTAGCCAAAAACCACAGATTAAATTAAATACAGACAAATGAATCCTGTTAACGCTATAAGTATCACACAGCTTCCTGTCTCGACGCAGATGAATCTGCTGTTAAAGCCGAGAGCGTTTGAGCCATGTGACACTTTAGCTTTAGGAAATCCAACATAATGACCTCTGTATGAAACCTGAGACACAACATAGAGTCAATGAATGCTCTGAAGCTAATAGTGCATCACACTTCAGTCGGGTCACATGGTCCAGGCAAATCTCTCTAACACACACACACACACACACACACACACACACACACACTTACCTATGTTAGGGTGATTTAGGCTTTTCATTATCCGGACCTCTCGAAAAAGCTGCAAAAACATAATGATATAATTGGTATAAAAGTAATGTTAAATCCAATCAGTGGCTTTAAACAGTTAAGTAAACAGTTTTGCAGCAGTTAAACAGTTGTGTTCCTTTTTACACAGAAAAAAATAAGTTAGTTTTAGTTAGCTTTAGTTTCCACTCCAAAAGATGATTTAGTTAAAAAATGAAAAATTCAATTCACTTCTGTGCCTTATATATCAGGACTCCTGTCTACATAATAATAATCACATAATACTATGTCACTAAAGGTTTAAGCCACAATTTGGCCATATTATTTAAAAAGTGTCTTTATGTTAGTCTTTGAAAACATTTCATTTGCATGAATAACAACCAAGGAGCTCAAACACAAATGTGTGACTGAAATAAAAAAAAACAACAACATCTTTTACTCCATCTGAGCTTTTCTCACGGCTGGTATTATTTCAGCTTCCTGTGACACATTTATGCAGGAGATCAGTTGTGAGCTTGTTCCCCTGATTTTCCTATAATACCCACTGTCTCTCCTCCACGTCCTCGACTACATCTCAGAAAGAAAAAAAGATAGTGTGATAAGCTTTTTCTATCTTTTTCTAATCCTCCCCCTTCTGCTATTTTCCAATGTGTCTCCCCCTGTTTCCTCCTCCTTCATTCAACTGCTCTGGCAGTGCCCTAACGTCACTGTTGCCATAGCAACCCAGGTATTAAGACCAGGCTCTTTCCTTCCCTCTCCAGCTGTGACAGAGGGAATCTTGGGATACATGTGCACTGGTCTAATGTCTCATCATCCGGGTGTCCCATTAAATCCCAGTTTATTCCAGCAGGACCCTAATGAACACATCAGTTCAAACAATACACTTTCTCTGAGCAACACGTTCATCCCCTACCATTGTTAACACCTTTCATAAAGCTGACTGCATGCTTGACTGCTGTTCTATAAATTTCTTTATATACAAATGTATATTTATGTATATATACATATATAATATATATTTTTACATGTGTCTAAATACATATATTTAGATATTTTTATATATGTGTATATATATTACATATATTTGTATTACAATATGTACAATTAAATACTGTAAAAAACATATATATAAATTGCAATATCACTGAGGGGAACATAGATGATTAAGACACAAGAAGCAAGAAGCTCATTATTACTGATACAGTGACCACTTTATGGTTTTTTTACACCAAAACTGGAACAGAATTTATAAAAAAATCCACCATGTTCCATTAAATAAATCCACAGGACTGACCTAATGGCTCAGAGCCACTTTTTCTTGAACCTACAACCAAAGCAGTTGCTACATTGATTCAATAAATTGATTTAATAAAAATGGAAGCTGCTTACAATAACAATACTAAATCTGCATTTAAAAAAGGCCTCTCAACAAATGCCCGATTGGTTTTGCATAAGTCACGTGTGGCATTAGAAAAAAAAACGTGAAGAAACAGAAACGGAGGATGATCTGGGTGACTGTGGCTAACACGATGAGTCACCCTGCACTTAGGGCAGCGTTTAGCCCAGAGAGAGACGAGAGATGATCTGTGAAGCCGGGGTCTCCTCTTACTCTCATCCAGTGCCTGCACCTGCCAAACAGCATCACATCCGAGCTCCCTCTCATCTGCTCTCTCATAGCCCCTTTCTGACAGTCCACCTCAGAACATGAACCTCTCCTTGGCAGAATACTGTAACTTGGGCAGCTATCATGACCCTCTACATCTTCAGTGTGAACTGTGTCTGTTGTGGCATGTGTTTTATGTGTGTAGCATAAACGTGAACATACCTTTTGTAGGCTGGTTGGATTCAACTGAGTTTTGTCGATAATTTTTATTGCAACCTGGAAGAGAAACGAAACAAACGTCAAACGTCAGTCTCGTTAAAACTAATAAAACTTTCACCAACACAGTTGCAGCGGTCCCCAACCTTTTTTGTATCATGGATCGGTTGGCCAGTATCAGCCGTTCTTGCGTTCCAGTAACTTCACGCCATTGTTGAAGGATCATTACATTTTCAAAATAAAACACCCTTCAGACTTTATTCTGCTAGTATCAGAGTCTGAATGACCTGTTTTTGTGAAACACTATGATTTAATAAAAAAGTAAACTGATATGACTGGATTCTTTTTGAATGAAGTAAATTATTAAAACTGCAGTGAATCTTTTCACTGTGTCCCACTGTGGCCCGATACCAAATAACCTACGGACCGGTACCGATCTTTGGACCGGGGGTTGGGAACCCCTGCTTTAGTGGACTGGGCTATCTAACAGACCACTGCCTTTGTACTAGGTTACAAAAAAGAGAGGAGAGAAATCACATTATTTATTAGTAACCAAGCTGTACTATGACAGGTGGTGAACGATGTCAGCCTGTTGCTATAAGGGATTTTGGAGATTAAATCAAATGATGTGTGTAAATATATTTACATTATAAATATATATTTTTAAGGATCAGTTATATTAATTATATATTTTATTAATAACAATGACACTGTTTGATCCTCTTGCTTCACATCCCTGGTAGCATCTCCATATTAGTCACATGTAATATACTGTAGCTTTTTCAAGTATCTTAAAAACACAAGCTCATTTGCCAACGTCTAAATTTGTAGGTAAGTGTGAGTTCTAAAAGTAAGCTGCTGAATGTAGGTCTGGGACACAAAGAGCAGATGGAGCGAAGGCGCTTTTGACTGATTTGACTTAATCTCTCCCGACTTGCAATAGAATGGCCAGCTGGGCATGTATTAATTGTTCACTCATAAAAAAAAAAAAGTCACACCAAATTTCACACCAAAAATGTTTCGGGTACAACACAAAACTTATCAACACTGCATAACAAAACAAATATATCTTCACTTTACAACCTCCCTTTTTCCCTTGTCTTGAAATTAAATATCCAATAATTACAGAAATAAATAAGTCCAAGAGAAAACTTTTTCCAACTTCGTGTTATGGCTCCAATGGCTAATAAGAGACAAGAAGACCATTTCCTGAGCATTAAATTTTGCTTTGTTTTTTTGAGAGACAGTATAAGTTCATCAGTGGGCAGCCCTTGGGCTCTTAAACCAGCTGCCTATACTTTTGATCTTTTTAGATGTTTGAGAAAAATTAGACATTAAATCTTGCACAGAAAAATAGTAGGGATGCACAAATGTAAACTTCAGCGTGGATCACTCATAATTCATGTCACGCCACACACACAATCTTTTTGGGCAATGTAGGTACTGAAAAAGGAAGTTTTTGTTTATTAGGCTAAAACCACTCAAATAATTTTGTTGGGCAATGAAGTACTATAAAAATATTTTCATTGATTAGTTAGCAGTCAAAAAGAGCGTGAACCTTGTCATGTGAATTAAGCACATTAAAGGTTGTTCATGTTTCATAAATCTGATTAAATTTGTGCTCATTCAGTTCGGACAGTTTTATGAAGAGTTGAAAGACTGTCATTCAGTAATGTTTCCATGGTACAAAACAACAACAAAAAAAATCATCACCATTGGCATCAGCCAAACAACTGGTGCATCCCTAGAGAAGAAGGACTACCAGCTGATCCATGAACTTCTGTCACCCTGGACAGAAGTTCATCTCCGACCGCTGTCTCTAATATCTTACCTCCATTTCTGTCACCATGTGGCGGGCCAGCTTGACTTTGGCAAAGTTCCCCTTGCCAATTGTCTTGAGCAGACGGTAGAAGCCGATGTGCGGCTGCTCGTCTGAGCAGGAGGCAATGGAGTTCCTGCACCGCGCGCCCAGCGAGCGGCTGGACTGGCTGGTTGCCTTGTCTGAGCGACTGGCCCCAAGTGACACATGCTGGAAGAGCGAGAGAGAATGAGAGAGAGGAGAAAGTTGAAGAACACCACAAAAACAATAACTAGAGCACACACTACAATACTCAAATACTGGTGGTCTTCGGTTTACAATGCCTTCAAACCAACAACGAGAACTAGTTGGCGAGTGGAGATGTTTTTAGCTGGTACCATATTTTCAGCCAATAAGAAGAAGAAAAAGACACAGGATTACAGGTACAGGACCATCATACAGGAGTTAGCAGATACACAAGCTTAGAGTGCCCTCTAGTGGCTGTCAATGTGAAAATGACAAACATGTATAATTATATTATATTTTAATGTATAAGTCGCATCTGAGTATAAGTCACAAACCCAGCCAAAGGATGACAAAAAGTGTGACTTATAGTCTGCAAAACACAGTACTTGAAAAAAAAAAATCAGAATCTGCCTAAACGGTGCAACTTCAACTATCTAATAATAAAAACTACATTGTGAGGAAACCATGAGACTTCCACTGTTAGCACTGCTGCTACCATTCAATTATACTAATTGCTGCTGCTCAGTTCTGGAGCCCCCTGCCTCAGACTATTGTTGTGCAGCTATGACAGAGTCCACAGCTTGAGTCACATTTATATCTTCAGCCAGGAAACAGAGCAGAAGAGCAGAGGAGGCCAACAATATGCATTTACACAAACAAAGTGTGATGTATTGCAGTACCAAGCAGCGCCCTGTCATGTGACACAAGAAGGAAAGAGAAGGAAAGACAGCCGATCGATGGTTGTAGTTGGAGGGGGCAAGAGCCCATTTCAGGAGGAGGAGGAAGCAGGACAGTGGAAAGAGATGAGCCGAAAAATTAAGAGATTTATAAAATAAATAAATAACAAGGAAAGAGATGTAAGAAGGAAGTATAAGAGGGGAGCAGATGCTGTCACAGTGGTCCCGTCTGGTCAATACCTCACCCTGAGGCATTGCACTTCCACCCCCCAGCATTTCATTTTGCTCTCATCTTTACATACACAGACACACACATATATACATACATAAAGGCAAACGCCACCGCACAGTACTACAAATATATAGTACACAGTAAGACACTCTCTCTTTCAGCTGCTGCTCTCATGACCAACATCTATCCTGAGACTAAGCTGAGGCTGCAATAGTTAATGTAATAATTCATAAATAATGGACAATTAATTAAGTCTCAAACTGATGTCATAGACCAGAGTGGTTTTATGGTCTGAATTCTTTGTCCTCATGTGATAGTTAACTGATTGTTTAGGCCACATTACCAGTTAACTAAGGAAAAAAATAACAATACTCAGATTCCTCCTGCATAAATACAGTGTTAGTTGCAGTCCTATTACTGTACTGTACCATACTGTAATGTAACCATCACCTTGCCCAGCTTCACCTGTGGTGACATGGCAACACAATTTAGCATCATCATTTCATTCATCTGTCCTCAGTGTTTAACAGTGGAGTGAGGACAGCAGACTCAGATTCATTTTCATGGAACAGATCTGAACTCACAGTCCACCATATACAATGGCAACCCATACACACTGTAAAATTTATTTTTCCCTGAAAAACACAGCCACCATTTCAAATATAAACCCTTTAAGACATACCAAAAAAGGTGGGACATGGGAAAATTAAGGAATGCTCAAAATCTCAACCGTGGAACATAAAAGGTATGAGGTATAAAAGGTGCATCTAAAATAGGCTCTGTTGTTAGTAAAGAAAAAAAGCAAGGTTCACACTTTGTGACCCACTGCATGCGCAAATAGTCCAACAGTTTAAGAATGGCATGACCAATGTATGAAGTTTTATTATTTACACTCCATGATATTATCAAAAGATTGGAAGAATCTTAAGAAAACTTCTCCAATTAACGGGAAATTCATAAAACAGACATGGAACAGCCATGTCCTCCAGTCGTGCTCACTAACCCTTCAGACAACCTTTTGCACTTAACTAACAAGGTTCATCATCAATTACTGGGTTAAAACTCAAACAGGAGCCATACTATAGATCAGTGACACCAAGAAGTGCAGCCAGATTCTCTGGGCACCAGCTCCTCTGAAATGGGCTGATGCCAAGTGGAAATTTGTGGTGTGGTGAGACGACTCCATATTTAATACAAGTGGTAAGGGTGTGTGTTAGTGCCCATGGCATGGGTAAGTTAATATATTTGAAGGCATGCTTCAAAGCAATGCTTAAAGGTACCTACAAGATCCGGAGAAACATATGCTGCCATCCAAGGCAGTATTTCAGAAAAATCTCTGCTCATTTTACCAAGATACCAAGCTATGATCTATAAATGTGTCAACAGGTTTGACTTTTAGATAAAAATGGTGCAGGTACCATACTGGCCTGCCTGCAGTCAGTGTGTAGCGCCAAGTCCGACAACAGAGCAACTGAAGTTGTATAACAACTTCACCACATAAATGGGAAGGAATTCCTTGCACAAGGCTACCTTTCAGTCTCACATAAATGCACCACAAATATCACATTTATTTAGCTAATTAAAACTGTGCAAATAAATCAAAGTTGCAGCTGAAGTTGTGCAGGACGTAGTTTAAATCATTAAACATTTACTAGGGTAAAAAACAAAAACACTAGACAACTAATGGTTTGAAAAACTAAACACTTCTACTACAGTGTAAAAATATAAATTCTTAACAAAGAGACAAAGAGCAGCTTTAGCAAATAGTTAGTCAAATGATAACTAGGGATGTTGTCATCGTGAATTGATTAAAAATCTATACAAATGCTCGACAACTTGCATCTATTGAAGTAAAAAATAAATTGTGCATCAATGCATGTTTGCTGTCGCAAAAAGTCAGAGGTCATATCATGACTACACACTCTAATACAGTAGGTGGCAGTATGCGTTGGTTGTGACTCGCTACTCCATCAAGACTTCAGGTCCCTATGTAATCTAGGTGACATTCAGGTGTTCAAACAGAACGTGGGAAGAACTTCTTCCACTGTGTTTCACAGTGTTTCTGTAAAGAAAGGAACTCTTTTCCAGTTCATATTTTTTAATATTCTTTTGTTGTTTAATAAATTGACAGTTAGTGAGATAAATAAAACCAGACCAGTTTGACTTTTAATAAGAGGAGATAAGTGAGTGTATTGTTATATTTTTAAAGAAGGTTAGTCACCAAATACATTTAGTGTCATTTTTTTTTTTTTATGTAAAACGTGGTTACAGGTAAGTATTTTTAAGGTGATTTTTTTCTTACATTTTTTTCTTTGATAATGATTTTGTGTCACTTCACTGTTTTAGTTGTACTTTTCTCTAATTAATGAGAAAAAAGCTTCCATTTAAGGGTCTATTAGTTGTAAATTGGCTTTTGTACTGTAAAGTACTGGGAGAGACAGTACAAAACACTGTAGAAAACATTTATATGTACTGTATATCAAGTAGAACGAGTAAAAGTTCCTTCCTACAGAATGGTCTACGCTGCCATTGCCCCTGTTCTTTAAACAAATGATCTGTGTCTGTTTGACAGTACAGTCAACCTTTAGTTTTTGCTTTAAGTAGTAATAAACAGTTTTACATAAATACCTGCAAAGGTTTTTGAAATACCCTCATTTCAGATTAAATTAACTATAGTCTATGATTTTTTTCTACTGTAAATATGCTGCTGGGGAGATGAGTGACATTTTTTTGACAGTTTTCAACATAGAATATTGAGATTTATAAATGCTGTGTGTGTATGAAAGGAGCCACAGACCCCTCAAATCCCTTTTATGTACATGGCCTGGTCCCTGGGCCTGATTTTGGTTATGTGTACCAGGGTAGAATTGTGTGAACAGATTTCAGTTCTCACAACAGGAGAAAATGCTGCAGCACACAAACACTATAACACGCAAGGAAATCTAGAGGCTTAAGCAGCCTTCTGTGCTGAGAACAAACAAGTGTTTAAGACAGAAAATGACAAGATGAAACGTCACTGAGCAGGATCACCATTTTAGACGTGACAGAGATAGACAGATAGATAGACAGATAGACAGATAGATAGATAGCTAGATAGATAGATAGATAGGACGTCCAATATTCTTTCTTCCAGTGACATATGAATATTATCATCATGGACTCTCTTATTTCCTGCAGGCCTTTACTGTGTTCTGCACAGCCTCTGTCTGTCACCCACGGGCTCTGGGGTTGGGCGCTTTGTCGGCTGCGCAGCAGCAAAGGACCGCACATCATTTTCGCAGTAATCCCCTCGCTCCCTGCCAACAGCCTTATATTCTCTCTCTATGTGCATGCATTTTTGGCCTTCTCTGCTCCTGTCCCACCCATACGCACACACATATACACACACAGGACGGCATCATTATCAGCAGCAGCAGCAACAGCAGCAGCAGAAAGGTGCATCTATGATGTGACATCACCCTCTCTCTCTCTGTCCAGTCTTATAATCAGAGGTGACAGCTGGTGTTTTAGGGTTTCTGCGCATATCCAGCCCACTGTAATCGTATGCGGGTGGACTCATCCCGGGTGGGCTATGAGCTGCGCAGACACTCAAGGTTAGCCCATCTTCTGCTGCTGTCCTGCTGTCCTAAAACACCCATCCATCCTCCACAGTCCCCACAGTCCTCCTCATGAGACTCACACCTGCGTGCATGTGTGACCCTTGTGTGCACTGTGAATGAATGAGGGCCGGAGGACGCACATACATGATGAGGGGGGTTTTTTAAGGGATGCACGTTCATCTTCTGCGCGCACACGCACACATACACACACAGGTTATGGGCTGTAATTGCACTTACATGGTCTCCTGTGCTCCTGTCGTTTCCAGACGGTAATGCAGATCGAGAAGACATGTTCCCTTTCTCTCGTCCCTGTTCCCTGAGTGACAATCACGGCGTGTGTGCGCGGATGATGTCGATCAGACCGAGTAACATCCGCAGATTCGACTCCAGC
>NC_024325.1:5780470-5902751 GCF_000523025.1 Cynoglossus semilaevis | reverse complement strand
GAGACCTCTGCCCATCATGGCAGCTATGGACATCAGGGGAGGGGGATGTCCTCAAGCGAGCTACATGTCCACCATGCACCGTGCAGATATATGAGCGACCAACCACGCAGACAATGCAATGCAAAGCAAAGCCCCGGAATCAGATGAGTGCTAAAATGCGGCGATGTTTGGCCGGAGCCCAGCGTCTCTGTGGCGGCGACTCTCCTCCTCCCCCTGCCTCATTTCGCAGTGCAAAACAAACAGGGCTCTTCCTGGATGAGTGTCATCTCCGTATCTCACCAAACACCCAGCTTAAGCTCCGCGACGCGAGCGAGAGCCGCTCCTGCAGCAGCGGCAGCAGGAAAACACATCTGACGGTGCAGCGGAGGAAAAGGCCCGGCTGCTCACAGATCCTTATTCCTGGTCGGTGGAATGATGCACCAGCATCAAGACAGATTGAAGGCGCAGCATTTCCGGTGTTCTTCTCTTCACAACCAAAGGCATAAATTGCGACTGCATCATTAACATTCGTCATCTCAGTACTAGACAATTTATAAATATCAGTGTGTTAAAGGAAACCTCTCAATAATTAATGTCAGCAACAGCCTGCACGTCAATAAAAAGGTCACACAAGTAGAAGTTTGGGAGGTTAGCACAGTTAGCACATTAACGGCTAAAAGTTAAGTTACAAGTTTGTAACCAAAACGAATACAAAAGAAGCATTTACTAAAGATATGTCTCAATGGACTTCGCAGTTTTAAAATTACAACTAAACACCATATTTTAGCACTTTCGTAAATTAATTAGAAATAAAACAGTACCCGTGTATATCTGTCAACTTAATACAGTTTGAGATGAAGCTAACTTTTTCTTTTTTCTTCTTCTTCTTTGATTTTTTAAAAATAGTTTTGCAAAATCGATATAATCTGGATCAAGGTTAATTTGAAATAGACCAGGAGGCAATGGAAACATGTTTTTGGTCTAATAATACTCGGTGTTGATGAAGGTTTAGGAAATATACGTTAGCTTTTATTTTGAAGGCTGGTAATCTTTCACTTCCTGTGTGGACAGTCTAGGCCTGTTATACTTGACGCAGTTGAGATGCGCCACATCAGATATGTGCTGACAGGTTCAACACAACACAACGTACAGCTATGAATATAGGTCTGTGCTTTGCGGATAATCAAGTGTCCACAGACGGTGAGGAGTAGAACTCGAGCAGTCGGACCTGGCCGGTTTGCAGTTTACTGTGGTGATGGTGCCGCTCACGGCTGGTGGCGGCAGTGGCGTGGCCTGCACAGGCTGAGGACTGGGGTCTGCACCGTCGCTGCCAAGGTTGTCCTCTCAGATAGAGCAGAACCATTTAAAAAGACAGAGCATTAAACCTCTCTCCCTCACATCTGTAATTCTCCGAACCTAGACTGAAACAGTGCAAAAAGCACAAGACTGGTACTAGTACTAGTAATTCAAATTATTTCATTTATGTAGGATTTAAACAAATTATTGCAACTTTATGTACATGAACGCTTCACACAGAAAATTATATGCAGCAAGTCATATTATTGATCCAAGAGCTTGTTAAAAACACACACAGAGATGAGGTGTTTGTTCACATCAGTGAATTCAGCCATGTTCCTTGGTGTCATATTGTCCTTGTCACTTCACAACTATGACTCTGAAAAAAAAAGTTCCTTTAAAAGTGTGTTCATGCTCTGAAACACATTCTTCTTGCTGTGTGTGTTCTTTGTTCATGCTCTGAAACACATTCTTCTTTCATATGTGGCTACATTGAAATTTCCTCATGCTCTTGTAGGTTTGATTTTACACAGGTGCTGTGTATATGTGTATCTCAGTATTGTAACATATATGTAAGATGCACAGAAATACAAAAAACAACTCCAAGTCACTACTGAAGATTTGAGGGAAGATTTTAGTGAATGGAGTAAAGATTTTATTTCAAGAGACAAATCCCAGCTGGTGCCAGTTTATTTTAACATTTGTGCACCAGTCAGCTACATGTAATTGACTTTATTTACTTTTTTTTTTTAACACTTTTTTTTTTAAGTAATTGCCCTGATCCCTAACAGTACCTTCTGGTAGTCCAGGACGTTTAATGTCTCTTTCTGAGGCATTTTGTTTGCACTCATTGAGAGGACAGCTCAGTACAACTAATGTTGAACCAACTGATTTAGCATAAAGCCAGGCATGAAAGCAGAACATCCAATCTGCCAGAGACAGAAGAGTCTGTTCTTCACCTCTGTGTTTATCCAGTAGATACTGTATCCTTCACAGTTCTGCTGTGTATCTGATTAAACATTTAAAAGTCGCAATCTGAAGTCAAAAGACTTTTTCTAATCTAGTCAACAACTTTTTTTTTTTTACAATGGTCTGAATTCAGAAAAAAACGACTGAAACAAAAGTAAAATAACAGACTACACAAACGGGATAAAGGAAATGTTTTTGACATGACTGAACATTTAATTGACCAAATAACTCAGTGACTAATCAACTAAGGGACTCTTTTAGAGTGTCTCTTCTCAGAGTTACATACTGCTTCAGGACTGAACAGTGTCCTGCTACACCTACACTCCTCCTCACACATTCTTAAGAAAGCCTGTGGTCTCTAATTTTGGCTGACGCTCTAATAACTACTGTGTTCTTCAAAACGTTCCACTCACGCTGCCAAGCACGTCCCCTTGCCGGTCTGCAGGATTCCTCCAGTTTCGGGGACAGCAAAGTGAGAAATCAAGCACATTGTCTAAGTCCAACTAGTTCTTTTTGTCTTGTGCAGCAGGCCTGACAGTGAGTCACGCTCACACCTCTGCAGTCATGGTTATTTTGGAGTTGCAGTTTTATTTTAAAATGTTAATTAAAATGTACTAATTAGGGCTTGTGTCAGTAGAAAATCTTACACATGAAGAACAGATACAATGACTGATAAAGTTAGCGTGACCATGTAGTGTTCCATCTCCTTGCCTCAGTGGAATTTCAAATTAACCAATCGTGTGTCGGTTACAAGTCAGCTCCTTCAGGTAATGTTTACAAAAACATTTTTATTTACGACAAATTGGCTCAGATGTGACTGGAGACCTTTGGAAACACTTCAGCTTTGACGGTGTGATGACGGAGCGTAGCATTTATTTTAATGACAAAAAAAAAACAAAACAACAAGCTGTCCTATAAACATGCTGTAAATGTTATGGAAGCACAGTCAAAGGCTGTTTTCTTCTTTGTCATCATCAACACCTGCGATGACAAGAACATTCTGTAAAATGAGCTAAGGTCAACCTCAGCCTTCAGCACACACTCTCTGCTGCTGAGGAGGAATGCAGGATTATTTAATACCAGGCTACAAGCAGGGTAATTGTGTTTCCGCAGCTTGACATTTCCACACACAGCAGCCTGTGGAGTAGTTCCAGAAACAAACATCCAGTAAATTGTGGCTGTATACAAACTGTATTTTCTTGACTGTTAGTGCACCTCTCAAAATACGGTCACATTTAATCATTTGAGTTTCCATTTAAACTTTAATCGAACAGACACAATAACAAAATGAGGATTTATGATGTCCTTCCTGACTACATGGAAAACTATAAAAGCTATAAAAAATAGTGTCCAGTGAAACAGTTTGGACTGATGTAAAAAGCTGTTTAGGTATCAAGAGTCAGTTCAAAAACATAATCCACCAATGCCCTTTCCAAGGATGGTTTAAGGCTCACCATTCTGTATTAATCGTAGGAAGAGAAATGGCTAATTGATCTTAAAACAATGTTTTTAGTGCACAGTTATATATAAATGATAATAATATTGTAATACTATATTATTGGAATATTGTATTAGGGAAAACGTTTTTGGGGTGGAGTGATCTCTGTGCACAGGCTGAGGGCAGAAACCACTGCTGTTTGACCTTTGAGACCTTTTGACCTTAGAGACCTTTTTGACCACAAAGAGGTGTACAAAATGTCTAGAAACATCTATAAGAATGCCCTACATTAACTTAGGGCAAAATCTATATCCTAGGCTGGTGAACATGAATGAATAAAAGATCTATTTGCAGCAGCAGTTGTTTGATAGCAGTGTAAAAGTGTAAAAATGACTAAATTAAAGCATATATTAACCATATAAAATAGCGTTTTTAGGTGTAAAACATTGACCTGGTGACTTTTATTTGTAGTGTATAATCAAGCAAGTAGCAAATAAAGCCTTCAATCTGGTCTTTACTTCAGACTAAATGCAATGTGCTCTATGAAAAACTAGAGGGAGGCATTGTGCAAGCAAAATTACAGCTTCGAGCGATTACTTTCACAGTGTGAAATACGACAGGGAATTCCTTAGAAGTTATAAATAGGTATAAATATATAGATATAAATCATGAGCAGACAGTATTAGCTGGACAGTGCCTTTTGTTATGCTATACATCTGAATGTCTTCATCAGAGACTGCCCAGGGTGTGTCTTACCCACGCAGGTGCCCTTCTGCCCCTGACGTGATTTGGTGCTCTGCAGCAGTCAGTGCAGTGCATGTGACCTGTTGTGTAACACAGATAAGACAGATGCATTCTTTAGCTGCACTGGACAACCTGAAAAAGGTGAGGAGGTTCATGTGTCAAGGGTGAGGGAGGCCAATTGTAAAGTGTGAAAGGACAAGTCTGCAGAGCAGCGTCAGCAGGAGACCAGAGGATGTGGAGTCATTAAACTCAAACTTGGACTAATGAAAGATGGATGGAGGGTTCATGACAGGGTGAGAGAGTGCATTCAGACCGCCGTTGCAGTTGGCAGCTGTTTATCTTTCTTGAAAACAGTCAAAAATATTTGGGCAACAAGAAGAACACTTTTGCTTCATTATTATCTCTTCCAGGTCAAATGAAAATGAACTTTGTGGGCGAGACAATGGGCCTAGTGCAGGGAAACGGGAATGTCAGACGGACTAACAATATTGTTGGCTGTTGTTTAATATACTATGAAAATGTTTCAGGTGAAAACAGAAATTATAGTATGTCAAGTTAAATATTCACTTCTGGTTTAATATCTGAGAAGGTGAGCATCATAAAAAAAATTAATTAATTAAGTAATTAAGTAAATATAAATATATTAAGTAATTTTGAACTTTTTTATTTGAGATACTTAGATATTATATTGAATAAAATGTGTTGTCTAATTATTTTCCACTAAACAGGATCCAGTATCTTTCCCCCGGATATTCTTTCACAGTGTGCACTTTTTTTTGCAATACTATAATGTCTGACTTTTTATAATTAAACAGCAAATGTCTGTATTATTGAGTACTGAGTAATTTTTCATATCCTTTGGGAAATCCCTAGTTCAGAAAAGACTGATAAATTGCCTTGAGAAAAAGTTTTCAATAAAGTTACACAAACCAACACACAATTTCGGTACTGTTATACCTTAGAGCATATGATTCAAACTCAGGCCCGGTGGCCAACTCTGGCCCGCAGTGTTATTATATTTGCAGTGAATTTGAGTTTAACACCCCCGTCGTAGAGTAAACAAATGTTGTATTATAACAAAGTGTACTGCACAATAACATTACTGGAATCTAAATCAGTAAACACGTCTCACCGAAGATCAACAACAAGGAAATAAACTTACTACCTGACTGTGGGTTTTCAGTTTAGGATTTAAACTCTCTTTCACCTTTCACACACATCAGATAAGCTGGATGTTGGAGTCTAAAACAAGTTTACTCCAAAGCCTAGGCTCAAATTTGGTTTTCCTGAACCACCTCTTCCTGACGGGGTTGTACAACACAACCTGCTTACGCAAATAAACCAGTGGGAGAAGGCACCAGGAGCCAAAGGTGAGACCCTCACACCATATTTCACAGAACAGCCATTGTTCAGTTTCAGACTTATGCCTTGCCATGCAAAGTAGCTTCCTCTCTTGTATACGGCCAGAGCCAGTAAATGTGTTGTGAACAGGAGGGAACAGGCAGCTTACTGGCAGGTGATGGTGGACATCACGATAAATACGTAAGAAAAACAAAACAAACAAAAAAAACTATCTGAGGAAATAAAGTCATGTACACTAGGAGGTGCTTAGACACACAAACACCTTTGTTCCCCAGCACAAGCGCCTCACAGATAATTACTTTTCTATTATTACAACATTTTCTGCTACACCGGCCAGCTTGGGAAGTTTTGGGCTTCCGTTATGTGTCATCTTTACACAGAACTCACACGTGGTCGTTTATAATTCTAAGCTCTTTCATTTCATAAAAAATCATCATCATCATTATTATGTCAAACTTTACTGAACACTACTGAACCTTATTGTTCTTCAGAATCTGAATCACCTGTTAGAATAACAAGCGCATAAAAGGGGGAAAAAAGTGATGCAGGTCAGACACATGGTTTTGTTTCACAGTGGAAGACATAGATGTAACATGCAGTGTCTTTTAAAGATAAAGTCACAGACACCAGCCAGTTAAACAGGTGTGTCAATCAGCTGTGCTATATTCATTGTTTTATTTTACCAAAGCATTTTACTCATCTTTTATTTAGACATGATGGAACCAAAGTAATTTGCATAAATATCATGGTGGTTCCATAGTAGTAAACAGTTATCAAACCTATATTGCACATCTGCCTTACATGCAGAAGGTCCTGGGTTTGAGGCCGAGAGGATTGCAAAGACTCACACAGTGAATTCCCCCAGTGCAGGATGATAAAGACACTTTACTTCTTCCCCTTATTAATTCATAACTGTAGTGCAAAACAGTGGCAACAAAAGATGTAACGACATTACATAATGATATATTGTTTCGTATGATGTCGTGATATGTACAGATAGGCCGGTGCGACTTTAAAGCACATCAGCTCCCGCCTTGTTTCCCAAGAACTGCTATGAGCATGTTTATGTTTAGGCCAGCGATAACAACAACAGAACTCCCTCCATGTGAGTAAAGGTGAGGCCTCTAGGACAGAGCGTGGACCCACTTCCCTCACAAACATGTGGCCTTTGAGGACGTCCGCTTGTCCACCCTGTTTTCCATGAAATGTTTGAAAATACACTCGCTGGCATCTTCGATTGCTCTTCTTTCTTCAGCCACTCATGTATTTTTAGACTCTTGTTTGTGTGAGTGACACCCAGTGGGACAACAGGTAGTTCAAGAGAACTCACCAGAGGGAGGCGGGAGCACGGAGAGAGACTCAGAGGTTGAAGGACTGAAAAAGAGAGGGGAAAAAAAGGTTTTTGTTGTCATATGACATTTAATATTTATCCAAAACATTTTTCTTTTTTATATATTTCAATCATACTAGCTTTAACATTAAATATTCTTTGCTGCCGTTCTTGCCTATAATTAAATACCTATTAATTGAAATAACTGCATTTGAGAAAACCCTCATGATCGCTTGTTGTCCTGTCAGTGTTCCACTAAATACGATTCTGTAATGTATTAGACTTAATTAAATCCTGTGATAGTTATGGTGGTCTCCTATGGTAACGATTAAGGTATGACTTCTTCAACTTCATTCAGTTTTAAATGCATCCACCAGTGGACAGTATGTGTGTTTTTCCATTTTAATTGATGATAATATAAGATTAATAAATAAAAATAAAAATCTGTTTGAATTTGTGAGATACCAAACTGTCATGAGTTATTTATTTTTATTCTGAGCAAAAACTCAAATAACTCAACACCTATTCACCTAGAAAAACCAGACCGCAAAATATTAGCACATCCATACCTTTATTTAAAGGGTTTCAAAGCTAACAATTTCTTTAATAAAATTTTTAAAAAACATTTTGAAATAGACTTGATAAGATGTAAGACGTGAAGATTTATTTCGGTGTAGTGAGTGTTTACCTGCGCAGCTTCTTCTCTGGTGATCAGGGCAGAGGCTCTTCACCTTGTTTACTGCTGTATCACTCTCTGACGTCTGCTGGGTTTGAGTGTCCTGCAGGAATGAGGCCAGGGGATGTGCTCAGATAAATACAGACACTCAGGACCAACAAAGCCACTTTCTGTTTTTTCTCACTATTATATAGATGTCAAAAAACTTTAAACAAAGGAAAACAAATAACCGGTGAGTTGGGATGTTTACAGTGAAAGTGGCATCAGGCCAGAAATGACCTGGACACAATATTTATATCAGTGCAACCAGACAAACTAATCATTTAATCAGCATTTATCTAGATTATACCCACTCGTCAGTATGGATGCTGTTGGCACATTTTGATTTAAGATATTTTCCTTTGAGATCACAGTCCCTGTTTTGAACAAAAGTGGACTTCCCCTGCCCAGTCTGCAGCCAAAACCTGAGGATGATTAATTAAATGTCACAGTGAATAATGAAAGA
Organism: Cynoglossus semilaevis; assembly: GCF_000523025.1. Taxonomy (NCBI): domain Eukaryota; kingdom Metazoa; phylum Chordata; class Actinopteri; order Pleuronectiformes; family Cynoglossidae; genus Cynoglossus; species Cynoglossus semilaevis. Next base: position 5,894,452 of record NC_024325.1, on the reverse strand, counting down.
ACCAAAGTGACCTGCAGCTGGAGTGGGCACCACCGTGAACCTCATCATCGCTAAATAAAGATGCACTTGATTGATACGCAAGGACAAAATAAATCAGGATATCCCAACAGGCGTAACAGCGCCATTGTTCCAGCTCAAGTGGGCAGTCATCCTGACAGACGGCTCTAACTGGACGTGGAAGAGGACAGGAGGTTCTGCCTATTGAAACTCGCCCTGATGGGGTCATGTCAGAACAGATCGTGCGGTTACACAATGTGTGGGCTCGCAGGACCACACCTAAACTGAGACCAGACCCAGCACAAATGATTGGTATTTATCATGACAGCTTGCCATGTTCCTGTGATTAAGAACTGGGGACATTACAGGAACCAGAGTAACAATTAAAGGTACATTACTCCGAAATGTCCTTGAAATATTTATTAAAGGAAAAAAAAAGCCTTAAATATGTATATATATATATATATATATATATATATTCAATTTAAGAAAATGAAGTTCCAGACTAAGACAAACTAAGCAGTAAATAATATTATTTTATTATATCAAATTATATATAAATATATATAACAGCAGGACTGTTATTGTGTTCCAGAAAACCAGGAAGTTAAAAATGTTAAACATCCAATTAAGAACGGTGACCATTAAAACAAAACCTCACACACAAAAAAATTATAAATTAAATAAATGATTTGAAATCAAAAAAACATTCTTTTTAATGTAAACAAGGTGTAAAGACAAGTTATCTTAGCCAATATATTTTAGACAGCTAAGTTTCTGAAGGAATTCAATCAAAGGAGACAGTATCCAGTTTGTCTGTTGTTTTTCTCATCTGTTTAAAGACAATATAACTGGGCTTCAAGTGCTAAAATACAATCCAAATATTACCTTATTGCTGTCAATCACATTTTTGGATGTTGTTCATGTTCAACTTTGTTCGTCTGAAGCACTTTGAGCTTGCGCATGTAACGTATGGCTCCAAGTGGAAAAAGTCCATGTTCTCAGATAATCAGGACAGAAATAGAGAAGTAAAAAAAACAAGTTGAAAGTATAAGCAGTACACTGACAGTATACACTATTTTATTGTGAGGAACTACGGAGACACAAGACCACAGGCACAAGACAGAGACATAGGTATTTATATACACAGACAGGGCGGGGCTCTGAGGAGACACAGGTGAGAAGGATCAGGTCATCAGTGCAGCAGGCAGTCATAGATGCAGGTGTTTAAAAGCAGAAAGACATGAAGTGGGAAGTACACACAAGCAAGACAGAAAATAAACCAGGAAAAACACACGTCAAAAAACACACGATTCAAATAAATTGATGAATGTGACAAATAGAAATATAACCCAGAAGAACACAGTTCACACAGTGAAGTTTAGGAGAGAGTTTGGTGAAAATAAAGTGAAAAATAATGTAGGATTCCAAAACAGAGCATTCTCTCTTTTTTATAGAATGGCATCTTAAAAAGTTTTTGTTTTATCTGGAAACACTTGTAAAACAGGCCTAAAATAATATTACGTCTCTTCAGGGGCTAATGATTTTGGAAGAATGTAGATTTATGGACTGAAGCAAAGGGAACAAATAATGGACTCCACTTAGACTAAACAAGACCCAGTGATCAAACTTGACCTTTCTCGGTAAAAAGTATTTCCCTCTAAGCCACAACACAATGTCTCAATCATTACTTAGATATCAGGCAGTGAGTGTGAGAAGCAAAACAAACAGAGAAGAGGGGGGACCATGAAGAGTGCATGACAGTGTGGACAAAGACAGGGCTCGGCTTGCTTCCGAAAACAAACAGCAAATACATCCAGATGGATTTTCCATTTCTGCTCTGTGTTGATGAGAGGAAACAGGAGAATGCCTCCCTGGGATTTCATTGTGATACTGGAGACATTCCACCTTCAGAAGCTTGATCGAGGGAAGCCTCCGATGATTTGGCGTCGTCATCTTGACTGCCCTTCTCGTCCATGGGTGGTAATCCCCTTATGTGGATATCTGGAAAACAGCAGTCCAGCATCTGCCTTGGACCTGCGTTACGAGAGGATGTCTGAGATGATTTCACTTGTACGTGTACCAGCCTCCTTTCCAAACCTAGTATTTTGGTTGATGCCAGGTACTCCTAATGCTTTCCTGAACCATTGTGTATTTCATGGAACTTATTGAGAAATAAAAACAAGCACCAGACAACTCTGGATTAAAGTTACCTGACATCTATTGTTTGTAAGCAATAACAGATGTAATACCAAGGATATATATAAATACAGTATATACCTACGTATTCCCTTGCTGTGCACTGTCAAGTTCATGCCAAGTTTGATCTTTTTTAGTCATAAATCAGGCACGCCAAAAACAGGAAGTCTCTGCAAAACGGAACAAACCATTGAATCTCTCATCCCACCTTTTTCCCCACAAGAAATGGTAAACATTTTGAAGTTACTGAAAATTACAATGATCTGTAACTTACAATGTTGAGGAAATTGGCAGAACCCCCTCCAGAAGATACTGGCCATTCTAATGAACATGAACTGATTTGAAATGTTCCAGGAAGTGACTTAATAACTTAATCACTAACTTCCTGACTTTGCTCAATAGTCCTTTCCATTTACCTTGTACCTATAGATCATTTTCAATAAGAGACAGAGCAAACACGTTCCATGTCTACAAAGATCCAGATCACCCAGTGCCATGACCAGTAATGCATCGTCATGCAGCGCTGGATTTAATGTTCATTGTTAGTGAAAAGAGTAGAACATCTGACCAAAAAAACAAGTTTCCTTGAAGGTTGATTTGTCAAAGACGAGCCTCGACAACTTGCACAACTTAGATGTTTCTATTGCTATGTGCAATACAGTATATTATAGTTTGAATTGTAATATTACCCAAGGTCGAACAGGTCAAGGTCTTTCTGAAATCTTTGTCCTAACTCTTTTGATCATCTTTTCAAAATCGTGAACTCCTGTAGAACCAGTGGCTATTTTTAACTGTTTGGGAATGGGAGTCTGGAATGGTGATGTTGGGAACCTGCGATCATAAATACCATGCTATCGAGGCTATCACCCTGAAAGGCCTAGAGTAATAGACTACCTGAACATGTTCATACTTTGTTCATGTTTTTCTTTCCTTTTGCGACGTAAAACATGAAACAGTAAAGGCTGAAAATTCAACAAGCAGATTCAACAGTTCATACAGTCAGATTTTCACATATCACAAGCCAAACTAATCAGTTCTATAATGGTGTAACTTCATTGGTTTCCCGCTGCACTCATCCTGTTATCCAGCTATGGCAGCCGTGCTCTTTCTGTTCACCTCCAGCTCTAAATTTCTCAGTGGACCATAACTAACCCTTATGAATTATTTTACCATTTCAAAGCAGCCAAGAGGTCATCTGGTTTCAGACTCAGTGTGAGGATGGCCTCCTGCTGCGGCTGCCTGAGTTTGTTTTGAGAGCCCACGAGCAGCTCCAGCTTGAAAAGCTTAGCGGCTACGGTACCTTGACTCTGAGCAGCAAAGGGGAAGTTCCCTCCTAATGCATAACGTAAACTTGGCTCCAATAAAAGCATCCGTTGGCACCTCACTGGACAACAGGAAATCTTTGTTTATCAAGAAACATCCCGTTGTTGGCCTGAGGGTGGGTGACCCCTCGCATGTGGCGGCAGAGTGACTGGCCATAGTCAAGCCCACTACCTCAGGTTTGTGGTTCCTGAAGATAAACAATAAAGGTGTGTATACAGCCAGTATTTGCAGCTCGGTTGTGCGTCAGATCCTCTTACAGTGTGGTATGTATTGTTTTTCAAATTTCTAGACATACTGTCTGACATGCCAACATCCGGGGGCCACAACATCTAATGTTAGAAGTAGACATAATATAAAAAAAATCCAATAAGAGTCATCTTACAAATGCTATTCTAACGTACAGTAGCTTCCATTGAAAATACGTATAAGCTTGCAATGAAAATGCAAACAAAGGTGATAAAAAAATTCTGTTTACTCCACCCAGTCAATGGGTTTTTATTACATTTCCAGCAACAATTCCAATTAATTCACAGTCAGAGTTCAACACATTTAGATTTACATATATTTTGCATATGCTTTTTTTTTACCAGAGAATGGCCACACACACACATATATATACTGTATGTATATATATATGGCTGGTTTAATGACGAATTAATGAATGTGACTTGAGTCATGAAGAATTCTCATTCTAATACCTGTTCTAGCACAATTCCAGTTTCCAATCAGCCATCACTCCCAGGGCGTCAGAGTGTGTCCATCACATTCCGTTGAAGCCTTCTCCTTCTCTCCTTCTCCTCCTTGTCATTTTGATGCCCTCAGTCTCACCCTCCACCTCACAACCACCTGTCAGTGTCTAGGTCTCTGAAGTATTATATCTGTCACTCATCATCACCAGATCATAGATTATATATATTAGACAATAATGTAGCCACCTGACTGTAAAATAAAGATCACTTGTTCAACATACTTTTCAGGACTGGTCTTATTTTGAATGGTTTTACACTTGGACCATACATGGTGTCCAATGTTAGCAATCATTCAAAAATACTTCAATCAACCAATTCAAACATACAAAGTACAAAAGAATCCTTATGTTTCCCAGTGGTATTTACGGTTTACTTCAGGGGCGTTATTTCAGAACCAGATAGGTACTTCCATTCCTGTAAATAGTCTATACTGTACTGCTAAAGCCAAAACTCTCCAGTGACCATCTGTCCATTACTCTGATTTATCTGAAATAAAGCCATTATTCCTTTACAAATCCTTAATAGTTAAATGGTGAACACCTTAGTTCATGTATGTAGAATGCAATGGCTACAAAAAAAAAACTGAAAAAGTTACATTTTAAGAACAGTCTTTTCTATTTGTTTGGAAGTCAAGTAAATAGGTTGCAAACTATAATGACCTTTGATAATATAGAGTCTCTTTCATGATAAGAATGCAAATGTGGAGATGGAGAAATATCAGTGAGCATGTGCAGTACAAGCAGTACCTGAGGTCATGTTTCCATATGTGACAGGTAACAATGTTTGGTACAGTTTATGGTCAAGGTGCAGGTACATTTTCTCACAGCACGCCTGCGTCCGCTCTTCTGCCTCGCACGCGATGTCGGCTAGTCTTCTCTGTGAGGTTTGTTCATGTCTTCCACATTTTCTGCAGGCTGAGGAGTCGCACTCCTGGTACTTCTGCGGTTTCGGCTCGGGCGGTGCTCAGCGAACCAATTGGAGACCGTCATGGCAAGGCGGAGGAAACCCAGGCTGATGCAGTGCATCTCTGACGTGATGGGGATGTCAGAAAAGAGGGCACGGTCCCGACACACAAGGGCACTTCTGCATTCAAAGTCTTTGACGATGTTGAGGATCTCTTGGCGCTCCGCCTGCCGCATCATCCCGCGCATGTCAGGGTGGAGATGTGCTTCTTCCTGTGCGGAGGAAGGATATTAGAAGGAGGATGAGAGGAAGGAAGACAGATGAGTGTTAAAGACAGCTGAATCTCAATGGTGTCATCAAATGCTGCAATGATTGTGAATAACAAAGTCTGATTAGCTCTGAGTCACAGCATCTGTTACTGGTAATAGACACACCATTTTGTGTCACTTCCAGAAAGGTGTCATAATGAATTTAGGAAAACTGGAAACTCAATGTTAGTTTCTGTTTCTTTTTTATTTTTACAACTGTCTTTGTCACGGTCTGCTATGTTACACTGTCATATTTGTCTATGGGTGACCGCAAAGGACAAAATGTTCTTCACATTTATATATTCTTCTCATTTATATATTTCAAATATTTCAAAAGTCATTGGATAACCTGATCACACTCAAACCTTAAAGTAAGGTAACCCATACACCTTGGAAAATGGACATCTAAATTTTAAATCTAAAATATAACAATTCTGTGAAGTGATATTGTAGCTACAGTATATCTGTGGTACACAATGTTTTCCATTGAAATATCGAAAAAAAATCCATCCATATCATTATTTCTTGCTATATTTGAAAATAAGATTTTTTTTTCTATTTGAAACCTCTGGAAATGTTTGGAATTTCGCTTAAAATAACCCTTGAAATGCCTTAATCATTTCCTTCACGGCAATGGAATTTTTCAGACATATGACTGAATAAATGGAGGAAGAAGAGGAGCTGACATGTATTCCCAGGTGCAGTCACATGACGGCTGTGACTGTGGACTGCGCTGTTGTTTTAAGAAGCACCCAGAAAACCGCAAGGAAGCCCGGCAGCTTATGATATCCCAAAATACCGGTAGGGGATGCCATGCAGTAAACAAAAGGGATGAGTCAAGCAGTGAGGTAGCATGTCTCCATGTCTGCACTGTTGTGTTTTGTTCCCCTCTTCAACCCCTCTCCCTCTTTAAGAGGCACCACTCTGTCTCCTGTAGGGTGGCAGGAAGCGGAAGTACTCGGCAGCAGCTTCCTGTCTGCTCCTGAGAGGCTAATGCGTCACATGCGATGGTAGTTTGCCAGCCATCACCTGAGTCTTGATCTGTGCACAAACAGCCCCGGTGGCTCTGCCCCCACACCCTCCACCCTACGAGCCCCCCCCCATCCTCCCTAAGGCCTCTCAACCTCATCCCTTCTCAAAACAGACCCGCGCTCCACTCCCGAAATAGCAGACCTAATGTAGATATGTTTCCGTGCTCCTTTTCCTTGTTTTGATCCATTGTGACACATGCACATAAAAACACACACACAGTCTTGAGTTTTCGCTGCTTGGATGTGTGCCAAAAACAGCAGACATATGTGTGGCAGTAAGCAAAAAAAGAAAATACCACCTTTGGGGGTCCAGCACACACATACCAGGTTTTAATGGAGATTTCCTGGTTACAACAAAAAAAGAATCCATTCCAACAGTCGTTCTGCAGTACAGTTCTCACCTTATATCTGGAAACTCTTTGACCAGCACAGCCACCTCCATCTGGATGGAAGGAGTGTCCTCCAGCAGAATGATATCAGCAAGGTGACAGATAACACTATCCAACCACGAAGAGCTTGAATCCTGAGGAGAAGATGAAAAAAAACTGTAATTTTAGACGGAAGTTTTTCATCTGGCTTCTTTTTAAATGAGTTTTTAACCAGTGCACTTGTTATGACTTATCGCTTGGCCTTTACCTCAAAACCCTCAAAGGAAACATGGATTAATACCTTCAAGTGTCAGAGGCCAAACATTTCAGGTGATTTACTGTATGAATAACAATACTCCACCTCTGTTTTTCCAGGACCTGTTTTTCCTTTATACGCTCAGGAAAGAAAGCTGAATTCCTTTGGCTCTGCATTCACTAAAAATAACGATGCCTGTTTCAGAGAGCCATTAAAATCTAATCTAATCTACACCCCCAACGCCAAGTTCCTAGTTGCCAGAGATACTACGTCCCAATCTTCAGTGAAAGAGTCTCCAAGGCCATCCCTGAGCCACATCAAAGCTAGCCAGCTGACAGGAACAGGAAGTTCCCTCTGAACACAGCGGCTTCCTGTTGTCAGCCGAGGTGACAGACACTTGTTTGAACTCACAAACACAAAGGGGGCAAATGCCACACTGACAAGCCAAGTTGTTTTACACTCTCTTCCCCTGCTGGGGTTAGCGCTAACGTAAGCCGGCTCTATCCATCTCCATCTCACTGACGGCAGCCATTTTTCAGCGCACACTTCTGTATCAACACAGTCTGAGTTATTTCTGACCTAGGAAGTTTGAGGGTCAGGTTCCATTCACACACACCAGCCGCTGCAGTTCCCAGGTCAACTCTGCTCACGGTTTTGAACAATCAGCATTTCAGAATTATTAATGATCACTGAAGGCTGGGAGTGGAACCCAAAATGTCTTTGTCCCCGTGTCAGGACAGGACTCACCAGATCTTTGAAGAGTCCTTTCAGCAGTTTGGCTTCATCTTGCAGGCGGAACGCCATCCTCTTCCTCATCTTGGAAGATGTGCAGATGACCCGTCCTCGCATGATGGCTCTGACATATTCCACCAGGACACGTCGATGCACTTCACCCACCAGAGTCTGTCAATGACACACAACAGTTTTTGACATGCTGTAACCTTTCAGAGAACAATGTTTTTTAACACAGTTTTAAAAATAGTTTGCTTAGTTTGTAGGAGAAGCTCAGCACTTCACCAGGCTGGAAATAACCTCGGTTTATTCTGTTGTGATTAACTGCTGGCTCAGATGCCTTACTAAATCCTAGATATATTTCTTGTTTTTGTTTAAACCATGTCACAGAGTTATGGTTAACCCTGTGTGTTTACCTGAACGACTGGCTCATTTATTTTCCTGCTACTTTGTGTTTATAAAGATCATACCTGATATGGTGGAGGGTCCATCCGTTTGAACTTCTTGAAGTGCTGTTTGATGCAACCTTCAATGGCCTCAAAGGCATCTGTGTTGTTTAGCCATTTTCTCCTAATCAGTTTGTCAAAGAAAGGCTGGAAAGAAAGATCAAGATGTCATTAATGGACAAATCTTAGATTACATTCAGATACGCACTAAAACAGAAATTTAGGTTTTTGAATTTCTACTTCCTACTTCCTTCCACGCACTAAAACAGAAATTTAGGTTTTTCAATTTCTACTTCCTTCAGAGTGAAGTTAAAGTTTAATACAAACATTTAATAGCTTGTTGTTAGCAGTGACTTTTGATGCATTAAAAAGTAATTAATGTATATGCTGCAAAAATATTATTAAACATTTACTTTTTTTAAAAAACATCCTTGAAAAACATAACTGTGGAAATAATCTTTCAGTTTGTAAGACTGTGAAAATCATTTAAATGTGGTAGGCCGTGTGGCATTATTAGGAAAAAAACCCTCTAACTCACCCTAATGTGTTCAAACAGTCTGTCGGTCAGAACCCTCACTGACTGATTGATGATCCTGTCCAGTGAGGAGTCGGCTCTCTGCGCCGCCTCATCACTGCCCTGTGGATCACACTGCCTGCAGCGCTCCACAAAGGATCTGGAAAGGATGATACCCAGATGAAACAATGTTAAGAATTATGATTAAGATTTGGGAAGATTTATTAATGTGAGGTACAGTGGTTCTCGATTAAGATTTGGGAAGATTTATTAATGCATTAATTGAGGTACAGTGGTTCTTATCTCTGTGTTTACCTGAGAGGTGGGCAGCAGTTGACCAGAGCTATGGTCCTGGACACGTATCCATCCCCTCGATCTCCAAATTCAGCCTGAGTCTCATGAAACATCTCCACTTTTCTCTGGAAACTGAACGCATACACAGGTATAAAGACAAACCCAAGACCTGTGGTCATATTACAAAGTAAGAGGAACTGGACAAAACCCATTTATGCACAGTAAGAATTGTCCATCTTTTGTCATCCATCACACTAACCAAATCCAACATTCATTTAGTCCTGTCTTCTAGTGGAGAATCTGCTCACCTGTAGAGAAATTCTGCCAATCCACTGAGGCTACAGCGAGCTACTCTTGCCCCAAGAAACTGGTTCACAGATGTTGATCTGTCCAAATCCACTTTTAGTCTCTAGAAATGTGAGGAAACGGATCAGAAAACATTATCTTGGGAAACTTACACCAAAACGAAGAAACACATGATGTCTTTTCCAGTGGTAAATGTGTTAAAAAGCGTACCTGGATGACAGAACGTGCTAGATGCGATTGATATTCCTCTATATGCAGAGTCTGAGCCCATCGTCTCTCCTCCTCATCTAGAATCTGGATAAGCTCCGATGTCACCTTTTCCTGGAATTAGGTTAGAATTTTTTTTTTTTTAAATGTTCTCTGACCAGACTTTCTAGCTAAGAAGAATAAGAAAAAAAAACATCTTACCCTGACAATACTGATGCAGTCTTGTTCAAGTCTGTCCACTGTGCCTTGAGGCAGAATCGGTTCTAGCGGAGTATAGTTGATTGCTGTGGATGTGCCAATGGTTCCAAGAACATCCCTGGTGGAGATTAGTTCAGATTATTATTGAGGTTTTTGTATGAATCTCCCCAGCTCGACAGGCTTCTCTAGCACATTACCTGTTGTAGATGTTGTAAAACCAGTCCAGCAGTGAGTAGACATCAGTGATCTGCAGAGGGCCATTGGTAATTGTGCGCAGACGTTTGGCCACGCCTCGATGGTAGCTTTCCAGGTAAACCTGGAAGGCAGCAAACTCCTCTGGGTAAATGGACACGGCATTTCGCTTGGCTGCATCCAGGTCGTCTACCATGCGGCTTCTTAGGCGCTCCAGGTATGAGGCTAGGTATCCAGCCTGGGTGTCCACCTGATTTGGCAGACTCCAGTCTGCGGCCTCTGCCACGGCTTGTTTCCATTTCATTTTCAGTCTGCGTGGACGCTGGCTGGACTGGGTCGGCGGGTCATCTTGTTCTGGCTTGGCTGTGTCTCTCAAGGCCCAGGCAGCATCAGCGTGCTCCTCTTGTTGGATCACCAGCACCACAAGACCGAGGCTGGGTCCAGCACTGGGCTGGCGTAGGGACTCCCTCACTACATCCCACATTTCTTTCTGCAGGGCCTCGTACAGGAGCTCCACATCCTTAACCTTTCGTCTGCTTGAGTCCAGTGTTGCGTTGGAGCTGAGTGAGTCATCCATGGATGTGTTGGAGAAGGGGAGAATTCCATGAGGCGTGCTGGGACAATGTGCGAGAGTGACAGTGGGAGAAGGTGGCAGGTGGGACAAAAGCTCACTTTCCCGTTCCAGCTCCTGAATGTGAGTGTCAGCCAAGAGGAGATCTCTGTGATTGACCAGCTGCAAGATCTCAAGCACTGAGGAACAGACAAATACATTTTTATTCATGTGCCACTTTCAATAAAAGGACAATTGATTAAGCACTCCATTGTCTTTGTGGCTGTGAGGTGCCTGTGCGTGTGCCTGACTGACAAATTGGGCTATTTGTTGCTCATTCTGCACACCATTCTATTCAGAGTCAAATCCCCTGTGGAGTTTTTGAACAGAGGTTTGGTTAAAACATCTACTCAGAGGACATTAAGGATGGAGGAAGCGTGTGTCATTTCCTCCTTTCTCACTCCTGTGGTGGTTGAACCCACTGACTCACAGGTCTTGGGAACTTTCCATCTCGTTGGGGCTGTGGCAGGATTTTAGAAAAGTCCATCTTCATATTTTTTTAATGACCAATTACAAAGAGAAGCAAACACGTCAACCGAAGGGAGACACACAGTCTAGGTCAAAAGAACATCTGGAAAGAGTATTGCCTTTTAGTATCACGTAGTATTCCAGGTGTATATTTCCAAGTTGTTTGCACCTTTCTTTTGACTTAGTGGCTTTGTAGAATTTACAACAAAGTTCTGAGTTCTAGAAGATGAAAGCTGAAGAGGATTGACAATTTCTTTTGAAATCCTGCATCTCCAGTAGACGCCTACAATTTAAATATAGCACGGACCTGAACAACTGGGAATCTGTGACATGTTTACTTCAGGTTTGAGGAAGTGGTGACAACCAAAACAGGATACTGCATTCATCAATATTATCCAAAGAGTTTAGTTGGAAGCAACTGGACTTGTTCTTGGAGCTTGAAAGACGTTTCATTCCTCGACTGAGGAAACTGATGAGGAACAAAACATCTTTCAAGCTCCAAGAAGAAGTCTTTGGATAACATGACCTGGATGAATGAGAATTTTCACAGATGTTTATGAATATTCTTATACTGGTTTTGATACCTGAGAGGGGCTCCCTCTTTTTTACCATGGGCTCCTCCTCTTCTGATTCCTCATCAGTCTCCAGGGAGGCCTTGTCTGACATGGAGTCCCTCGTCAGCTTGCCCATACTGACCATCTTGAAGAAAGAGGAGCGTCTAGAGGCTAGCGCCTCACTGTCTGCACTCAGGTCCCCACAGGGCAGACTTTCTCTGCGCTCCTCTTTACGTCGACCTGTAATGCTGCACAAGAGGGAAAAATAAACAAAAAAACAACATGAGTGACTGTATGATTGACAGATGCTTGTACGGCACACCATGATATGACCTAAAGTTTATTTTACTCTGTGCTCTGTTACAGTCTCACAACGGCTCGAAATACCTCTGTTAAAAATAGTTCCATTTACAGAACAGTGTAGGAACACAACATGGTGGTGGAAAACAAAAGAGGTTCCTTAGATCAACAGGCCATTATGACATGTTACATAATTTCTCAGGAAATAAACACACTATACAATCATATTTTCTGTTACTGTGTGTGTTACTGTGCAGTCAATGCAACGGTCAATGTAACTTTTGTTTTAGTTTGTTTCATAACTTGATTCTGAAGTGCCAAAGCTTGATCACAGATCTCCTGTTTTACTCTACTGATCTAAAACCTAATGTTTGTCTCTTCAGTAAAATGCATTTAAATATTTCTAAACAAACTGTTTCCCTTCTACTCTACTCATCTTTCCTCACCGAAGTAAGGTCATGATTCCCTCCGAGCCTCTGCGTAGACCTTTCTTTTTCTCTCTCTCTGGTGGCAATGTTTTCGATTCTCCGGGGCTGAAGTTGGGGTAGTTGCCCCCCCATACATTGCGTCCTGATATGCGCAGGCCTTTTCCCAGTTTTTCCAGGGTTTTGAAGGGTGACACGCCACAGATCCGCTCCAGGGTCCCTCTGAGAGGTTTGCCTTTAGGGTTCCCTGCCCCGTGTTTCTCAGCGTTCACCTCATTTTCCTCCTCTTCTCCGTCGCGCATGCTTCTGAGCTGGTGACCCTGGTGTCCCGTGACCTGCCCCATGATGAGGCCCACGTCACCCTCGTTTCTGTCATCATCATCCAGGTCCACATCCTCAAAGGGGTTCAAGTTCTTCTGCGGGACTTTAATGTCCCTCAGATCATTCAGCTCATTCAAGTCCCTGAGGTCCAAGTCCAGCCGGGGCAAAATGAATTCACCGTTCACCCTGGGGAACTCGTGGCAGCTCTTTGACCTTCCTGGAAGTTTCTTCAGTATTGGCATGTTTGCAAGTGATAGTTTGGAAACTGGAAAACAAAAAGAATGTGTTAAATTAAAACTTAACATGAAGACTTAATTAGACATTTGATTATTTTTAGTTTAAATTAAATCACACAACCAACATTTTACTATAGAAAAACATTAATTCAAAGTCATCTATATCGTATGGGATTCATATCTCTCCCCTGTTAAGGCTAGGCTGGGTGACCTGACACATCGTATCAGTCAGCAGACGGTTTACACAGGCGGAAAGAAAAACATCCTTTCAAACACTGCTTGCGGAATAGTTTTCACTCAGCAAAAAGGAAATAAGAACTCAAAATATTGATACGTTTACATGTGCAACTCTGTAGTCTGACATAAATATTACACCAGTTAAAAACAAACACTTGTGTCGGCCGAGTCAGAGAGGGATTTGATTTTTAGTAAGATTCAATGTGAATGAAATATTTCTCCCCAAACCGGGCAAAGACCATTTGATTCATTTGACCTTTAATTTTTTTATTAATATTTGCAGTAATTAGAAGAACTTTTAAATACAAAGCGTAGTTGTGTTTTTTATAATAGTAGAAATTAATTACCACTACATTACATTCGTACTATTTAGAATTGTATCATTATTTAAGTTATTGATTTAACTTTTTAAGTTTTTAAGTGTCATTACGGTTTTTATGTAGAGAATATATCCAGGCTAAAGAAAAAATAAATATGAATGTTTTCCAAATCAACATAAAATATACCTTAAATTTTAAAATAACAAAAACAAATATACTTTACCAGACGTCAGTTTATGTGTAGTGGATTTGAGCTTAATTTTCTTTAACAGACTCAGCCTCCTGGTCTTTTTATACTTAGACGTAGACGTGACTCACAACCCAAGTATGTACCAGATATGGACCAGCACTTAATGTTTATCACTTCCTATTAGCATATTCGGCAATGATGAATCTTTGGGGGGAAGAAATATTCCCAGATTACAAAACTTTGTAAAAAAGTATAAAGCACAGTTTAATTGAATTTCTCGGTTGGAATTTATGGGTTGTTTACAGGTTTTCTTTAAAAGTCCCAAATAGACAGTGTTTTCTTTTGTTTTTTTCTTTTGTTTTCTTAATAAAAAAGATTGAGAGAACAAACCTGAACCCAAGTTTAGACCTGGAACTCTGGTGAGTATTTTAAGTAAGGCATCATTAAAACAATGGGTAGGTTTTTCCTCGATTACAAAGCGGGTCATGAGAAAGGTCACTTACAGGTTTCATAGAATTTCTTAAAGAAATAAGAGTGAGGTCACCTGAGGTGTTAAATTAACAGACACCACTGATTGACACTGAATGTGCATTGATTAATTAAGGAAATTTAAAAAAAAAACATAAAAAAAGAGTGTGAGTACAGATTCTCCCAGGTCATTTGATCATGTGGCTGCAGGAACAACATGATCAAATGAAAGAGTGCAGTCCAGATGAACAGACAGTGGTGACAGAGGATGAGACTTACCTGATGATACTGCTGCAGCGTCTCAGTACACTGTCATCCTGGAGTGTGTGAGCTGTGTGAGCTGCCAGCTTTTGAGTGTGTGATTGTGTGTGTATTTGTGTGTGGGAGCAGTGAGTGTGAGAGCGTGTCTGAAAGTACTTGGTGACTCAAGAGAGCAATGTGGCTGCCTGTGGTTTCCTGAGCAGCTCTATTGTGGTGGAAGGTGATATGTTTTCCTGAGGAAAGGCCTGTCCCGTCCTTTTGCCCCCTCCTACGCCACATACCCTCCCACCCCACCTCCCAGTCTCTCAATCCCTAACCCCCCCCCACACCTGTGCTCTGGGGACATTTTTATTGCACCAATTTCACTATCTAAACAGTGAGAGGGCAAAACAACAATCAGCCGAAGATTTGCCCTGCAATGCTGAGTTTTCGTTCAAATTTAATCAATTTAATCATGTGCATGCAATATAGTTTGGATTAGTGTTAGAGTGTGTGATTAGAGTGTGAGTGTGCCCAGATTGACGTCTCTAACTAAGATGGTAAACCACACTACAATGACAACACACTGTCTTTGTCCTTGAAGATAAATTCCATCTGAACACCCTCTGCTCTTCCTCAAAGGAAGACCATAAGTGAACCAACCTGCACTGACGTGACAATCAACATGATTTCTTGTCTTTGCTTAAACCACCCCAAAACTCCAGCTCACTGCAGCCACGGCATGAACTTAAACTCAAAGAACCGAGTCACTGGAAGAAGCACAAAGTGTGCAAAAATGCACGTGCGTGTGTCCGTGCCTCAGGTTCAGACGTTATAAAATACATAATAAAGCAAAGCAACATTTCAACAGTACAATTCCCTGTAGGCCAACTCAGACATTTTAGCTCTTTTCTGCCAACCAGTGGACAGTCTGGGGAAGAACAGAAGAAAGAGAACTACTGACCAAGATATTAACCCCCCAACCAATTAGGACCAATTTATTATTATCTTGCTAATTTATTATTTAATAATATATAAACATTGTCAATGCTCTATTTTGAAAATACAAACATTAAAAAATGCATCTGTATGAAATAAGTAATTTTGTGATGCATCTCATTTTCTCACATTCTTTAATAGGAAAGACAAGAAAGGTTTAATTCTATTCAAGAACCTATGGATGTGAAATTCCAATTTAAAGGTCTACATAGAAGGTTCTGTCAATTTTGTATGACCCCCACAAAAACTGATGAAATCTGACTTCAGTTTTTTGTTTTTTATTTTTTTTATTCAAACCAGGAAGTTCCTCTTAGGAACAGCAGAGAAAAATTAAACTACAACATGACCAACTAGATGTTGTGAATTCCTACAATGCCACCATCAAGTTATTTAAAAGCCTGTTGGTGATGGTATAAAATTAACGACTGAATAAAGCACTCATATAGTGCATTTCAGTCAACACGGTTTTCAATTCATATTTATTTCCTATACAGATATTTACATAGAGACAAAGACAAAAGTAATTGTTGCATTAATAATTTATTACTGCATGACACACTATCAACTATGAACTCAGGGAAACAGATGTGAATTCAGTCCATGTGTGATAGTGGTACTTTACGTAACAACTATGCCATACTTAACCAGTGAATCACATTCAATATTTTCTACAGACTTTGCTCATTCACCAATCTATTCATAATAAAAATAGTTACACAGTCTACATATAGCAATTAATTATGGGGTTTTGGTGCACAGTTAGGGACAGTTTGTGAATTTACCCACTGTGAGATGAATAAAGGACTGATTTTATTTGCACACCTGAATGTGGGCCACATCTAACCCAGACAATACTGGCAAAAACGTCTTCAGCTATTAAACACAGACCAACAAACTAAATGTTGTTTAGATAGGTATGGCCTGATGTGGAGGTTAGATGAATGTGGCATCTATTTATAATTATACATGTGGATTAGACAGGCTTCTAATGTAGGACCAGAAGAACGAGCCGCTCACTAAAACTAACCTGTACATTCTAACACAGGGTCAACAGAAGGTCGTCCATATTCAGGATGTTACACGTGAAACAGCCACGTTTGGTTTCCCCAACACAGAAAATGGCTACAAGACAGTAAAATGCTGGTAAAATATATACATTTACATTACATGGCTGATAATACTGTCTCTGTTCAATATAAGGTGTCTTGAGTTATGGACCACAAACAGACAGCTGTGGCTTCACCAAGAGGTCAAGTCTGTGTTGACCAATGTGATGACCTTTGTCGAAAACCTCACCAAACAACAAACTGTGAGCTGTGTCTTTATATGGACCGCCGACAGGTGGTTATCAGCAAGGCTTGTACATGACACCTGTGACATACATGGAAAACTGATCTACCTCACCAAGCCCACAGACCCGTATGAAAATGACCTGACGTGATGTGGCCTGCGTGTGCAGTCAGAGGGTCTGGTTTTGGTGTCGGGTGTGGTGAAAATGATGGTGATGAGGGTTGTTGAAGTGGTACGGATCGTGACGGTAGTGGCTGTGAGTGATGGTAGGATGTTCAACGCCTTCAGTCTGTAGCTCGTCCTGCTTGTGGACGCCCTCCAGTCTTGTCAACAGCTCTTGAATGAAGGCCTGTTGGAAAGTGGAGATCACATGCAGAAAATAACACAAGGATATAGACAAATAAATAAACATGTTAATAAGGAAAAAGACTGGTCGAGTTCCGCTTGTGTTAAAATCAGTGATCTTGACATTACAAGAATAAGCCAGACGATGGCAGCATTTCCTTTCCATTACTGGGACACTACTTTACAGGACATGGTATTTTCTGGATGACATTGTAGTGGACCAACGTGGTAACTACAAGCTGCAAATTCTACTTTTTATTGAATTTTAAAGAAATTGACCTACTCTGAGGAAACAGTTTGTATTTGGCTTTTTTGAAAGGTGTCAAGACTGTGTGTTATTCCAAATGTTCTTTTTCTATCAAACTGTGCTAAAGCAGATCAATCCCTGCTCTGTGGGTTGTTGAAGAATTTCCAGTCTTCCTGTGTTGAACGTGAAAGAAGGCCTCACAGAGCAGCTGGCTCCCAGGAGGATGAGCTCAGAAGCCCCTGAGAGGAAGTTCCCACTTTGTCTGCTAAGTTCTGGTGTGGTTTAAATGTAAAGCTTGAAATTCCCTAAAACCACAGCTCAGATTCAAACATACAAGTGCTTCACTGTGGCTAAATATTGTTACAGATTACCAACTCTGAGACTACAGAGTCAGACAAGTTATAAAATGGATGTCAACAATTCATCAGTGGAAATAAATATTTTTTATTTATTTATTTATTTTTAGTTTGTCTGCTCGTTTCTATCTTTGACCAGACCACAGTGTTCAGAAAGACTCGTTGTTTGACCATTATTATGCTAAGAAACACAAAAGGCTGTTGTTGATGTTGTCAGACTGTGAAAACGGCAAATAAATATTTATGGATGTAAAGAATTTTACAAACTGACAGACGTGAAAAGTCTCATTTGAGGAATCACACACGTACCTCTGTGTTGTTGTTGCAGTTTTGAAGAACTTCCTGTCAGAGGAAACAGTTTTGTTACAATTCAGCTAAACAACCACTTTAATTTAATTTTTTTTAATCATTTACATACTGGCAGCATTATTATTTTTTTCTTACCTGTAACTTTTTCACCCTCATCTCGTCATTCGGCAAATCAATCAACTCGTCGATGTTTAACTCCTCCGGCATGTTGCCCTCCTGCAAACAACATGCTCAGATGAATACTCTCTAGCCAACGTAAACATGATCATTAAAAACCCAATTTTCAGGAGTTAAAAATGTGTTTAAAAATACAAGCTGTAGTTTGATTATTAAATATTACTAACGCTAACTTGGCAGCTGAATAAGAGAAACTTGAAATGCATGTAACCAAACTCCTGACTCCTATATCCTGAGTGTAAATACAGCAAATATATACAGTGTTAAAAAATGTCCTGTTTCCCCCATATCAGCTTTAGTGCCGTTAGGGTTTCTGTTTTATGAAATATGGCTTTAAGTAGTTAAAACATAATCCCCAGCGAACCTACAATTTGACCCTGCACAGATTGGTCATCCTTCAGTCAGTAATGTCAAAAAGAGACTCTCCACAAGACTATTCTATTGACCTATCAAGTTTAAAGATGAAGTATTACAGGTTGCAAATACAGCCTACATCAGGCGTGGGCAAATTTGCGGACCACGATTGTCCTAAAATTGAGCAGGGGGCCAGGTCAGGAGCAGATAGATGGACCGTTTGTGTAAACTGCAGGGAAAAGGCAGAAGTATAATGATAATATAAATAAATTATATCATTTGAAAAGGTTTGGTGGGCTGGATTAAACGGGCCGCATCCGGCCCTCAGGCCTTAGTTTGCCCATGCCTGGCCTACAATGATTTAAGCGTTCTTTGTCATTAAACCAACAGACGCAGTAGAAGAAGACACACGGTTATTCATGTCTACTTCCTTACACTTTGAGCAAAAATAATATTGTCATTATTCAGACCATGTGACAACCGTGAACAGCCTGCACGTCCACCTCCTGTGTGTTCAGACTCTGAACAACAACAACGCTCAGTCAGTACATTAACAGAGCCTGTTGTTCATGGACAGTCGGCCATTGTTCTGCTGAGAGAAGGGACGTGAGTTCCACAGCCTTCCACACCACTGCACTGTTCTCTACTGTACTGTCCTGTGGAAGCAGTCGCAGCTCTGGGCTTCATTTGTCCCCCCACCCCCAAGCTTTATCATTCGCATACATGTACTGTATTTGAAAAGAGGCAGAGTAATACTTCAGAAACAAGTACCACAATGCAATTTCCCTCGATAGCAGTTGATGGCACGTTACAAAGAAAACTGCCACAAAGGACAAAAAACATTTCAATCGAACTAAAAAAAAACGCTGTTTGTTTACGTTGTGAGATGACAACTTTTGTTGTTCACCTCACGCATCTGCCTTACATGCAGAAGGTCCTGGGTTCGAGCTCCAGAGGAACCACCATACTTGATGGCACCTCCTGTGGCAGCCTGTGTGTGTTGCAGAGACTCACTGTGAATTTGCCATATTGGGGGACAAATAAAGGACTAATATCTGTATTTATTCATTTTTCTTTTCTTTTCTTTCCTTTCCTCTAAAAGTCCAACCCATTTAAATCTGTTTCTTTGAAAACTATACTCTACACAGATATGAATGTGAGTGTTTCTGTGTGGTTGTTTAACCCAGTGACTGCTAAGATTGACTGAGTCCCACAGGCCAACCACCCGAGGAATGGGTAAGCAGTAGGAAAATGTATGAATAAATGTTCTGGGAATGTATTTGATGATCAATATACACCATCTTTCATCAAATACTTATATATACTGTCCAAAAAAAGCCTGTTCCCCTGAGAGAGCAGCAGCCGAACACTCTGCCTCCTCCAGGGACATGGACTATAGGCCACAACCCTCTCTTCATTTAATTCATCAGCTCACACTCGTCCCTCACTGTCCATATAAGGCAGAAACTACGGACATGGTCTCAGGGAGAAGTGGACAGGAGAGGACTACACATCTGTCTGGATCATCCCTGGCCTTGTAAGGAGAAGCACTCTGTGCCACCTCTGCTCTCTGCTAAACACGTCATACGTCACAGGAGGCCAGAGCTTCGAAGCTGCAGATGTGGCCTCGGCCAATCAGGATCACTGTCCTGCTGACATGGATGTCCAAATGGACAGACAGACAGACAGAAAATAGGTGACACATTCTGTCCATCTGCCCTCTGATGAGTTCAAATACATTTTAAACTGATAATGATATTTATTTATTTGTAGATCAATTTTAAAAAAAATCTTGATTAGTGATTTTATTTTTATAATTATTTTGTATTTGTATTTATTATTATTATTATTATTATTATTATTATTATTATTATTATTATTATTATTATTATTATTATTATTATTATTATTATTATTATTATTATTATTATTATATATTTTTATACAATATATAATCTTTTTTCTTCAATTTGTCTTTATGAACCTTCCCTTGTTTGTGTGCTACACTTAAAAAAAGTGTAGCACACAAAAAAAGCAGCTTTTATATTTCACATTAAAAAATTTGAAATAACGTTTCTCTTCTTTCGTGTAGTTTACATTTTATTTGAACTTTTAAGCCTTCTGTTAAGTTAGTGTTTCTAATCTCCAGTGTTTGGTCTTGGTTGACCTTTGAAACTGATGCTGGTGTTTCCACAGTTATAACTGACTTTGTTGTGTTTCATTGACTTTGTGCAACTGATATTGTTTGCTTCTTGTTGAAGAAGTTGAGTGGTCAGGTCGGGGAGGTCAGTTCTTTTCTTTTGTCCTGTAAAGCATTTTGATCCTCAGACTGTAAAATATGCCAAGATGACTTATGTTACAGAGAGACGTTTTAACGAAGGAAGTCAAAGAACAATAAAGATAAAGTAGTCCGATAACAAGCTTGGAGTCCACCAGGGGACTCAGGTGCAGTGGACACCTCCTCATATTGAAATAAATGAAGTAAATGTAATTATAAAACAACAAATTATAAAACACCACTTCTTCAGTCAGCTGGAGAAAGATGGAGAATGTCGGGTAACCCAAAGAACACCACCCTCACAGAGAAATACAGAGGGAGTACATGCTTTTACCTTTGTTTGCAACTAGGAATCTTGTAAAAGTAGAAAAGAAACTATAGAAAGAAAAACAAATGATGCTAAGATTCACTGGTCAACGGTGATGATCACAAAGAGACTCAAGTAAAACTATGTGGCCAAAAGTGGATTTTTAGGAGGAAGAGTGACGACAGAGGGATGGACGCAGTCGAAAGAAACACTGAAGCAACAACAATGGGACTGGACTGTTGTTGTGTTTGGACAAGCTGTGCTGAAGGGTCAGTTGAAAACATGTGCAACCTAAAGTTTAAAAACTTCCTGAATTATTATATTTTAGTATTCAGCAAATAGGGTACAGAAACCCCCTGAAATATAGATTTTTTTAATTATTATTATATGTGCAAGAATCAATCAAAGTCAAATCCTTAACCAAGCTAGAACATTCAGAAAATGTTTATCGCCACAGTAAACTGACATCTCAATGTTTATGACACATTATTTCTTCATAACAGCCTGCTGACCATGCTCCTGACCCACCTGACCCTTGTACAGTCTGTCCAGGCTTTCATCAATCCACTTCTCCACATCCAGCCTCCTCTGCAGCTCCTTCCTGTTGTATTTGACGGTAACCCTGGCATGCCTCTTGGGGATGTGACCACCATGATCCTGGAATTCCAGATCCTGCGGCTCCAGCTTGTCCCCTGTTTGCTCCTCGGCCATGTCTGCTCTGTACCAGTCTGACTGGTCTGTCTCTGTCAGGGACAGGAGGGGAGGACGGGGTAAAGGGAAGGGAGTGCATACAGGCTGTTGACCCCCCCCCAACCCCAACCCCTCCTCCCCACCCTCCTCCTGCTCAGCCAATGTTTGTTTGTTGCTTTAAACACTGATCGCTTGCTGAGTTAGATTTTAATATCTGTTCCACAGACCTTTAGACTTTTCATCTTTATCTAAACCTACTAACACAAACTCCCAAAATATCAATTTCTTCATTTGCGTGTGAACTTCATCTGGCTGTGCAGTGTGTGTGTTTGTCCAGGAAGTCAGGGCAAGAAATGGCAGCTAAACAGCTGTAGGTGTGGCTGCTCAGCTGCATCACATCAGGTTGATGACACTGATAACGAGCCTAAACTGTTTTTATCTACAGCAAAGCTGCTGATAAAAAAAAGATATCATTTTTTATCAGCACTGTCTTATACTAATAAATGAATAAATAATGTATTTTTAATAATTGTAATTTTTTTTTTTTTACTATGAAAACTTAGTGAATAATCTATTATACTCAGTACATGCTTTTGATTTGCTCTTCAAAGTACAATAAAAACATACGTAAACTGCTGTATTAGCTAAATTATCTCAGAAACTACATCATGCAAATAGGAAGCTACACTATTGGTGTGTGAAGTATCATTAGTTCATGTGGAGGATTACTATTGGATTTTAAGGAGACTTGTATAATATATTTAAGGTGACACATTGTGTTCTATTAAAATGCCTGGAGCTTCATGAAATGATAAACCTTCTCCCATAGTTTTGGACTGTTTAGGCAGTAGGCTGTCAGTGTCTAAACTTTTAAACTTATCTCTGACTCTCTGAGTTAACCTTGTCGATGAAAGGTTAACTAATAAACTTTAAAATAAACTACAGTTTCTTATACGGTTAGAGCTGTAACCCAGACTCATTCATCTCCTGGTTCTGTGGGCGCAGAATGATTTAGTAAAACAGGAACATTATTTCTTTACATTCAAACAAACGTTTTATTCCACATCACAATCGACACACAATAAAATTAAATAATATGAATGGAAATGTGTAACGTAACACAAACTTTGGCATGAAATAAAAAAAATGGCACATGAAAGAGCAATGAGATCAGTAGTCTTCATGATAAATAAAATCACAGTGAATGAGTGTGTGATAAAGCACTTTTCCTTATATCCCTGCTCTGAACATCTTTGGGATATGTCACACTAACCTGCACAGCCCATTCCATAAACACCATTCCGCAGCATATAAATATATCTCTACATCTGTGACAATCAAAGTAAGGTGAAAAACACAAGTCTTCAAATAAATAAATAATATAAAGAATAAAAAAATGATGGTACTCACAATAAGGAAAAAAAGGTCAAAGGAAGATTGAAAAGCAAAAATAAATAATATTATTTTTAAAAGTCCAGTGTTTAAAAAAAAAAAAGACCAACTAATCGAACAGAGAAAACACATTAAAGGCAATCACCATGAAACATTTTTCGGGCAGGTTTTCCAAACATGACCTAGTGAATATGACTTCCTGTATTTGGTTTGTGTTGTAGGTCCAGTGAAATGTGGCTTTTATTACTAGTCTTTGGGTCTTATACGTGGAAGAGCTTTGCCCTGTACAGTTTTTCATATTCTTTGTAGAACATCTTAGCCAGATATGTTCATCCGTAGATGGTGAATCATCTCTCCCAGATAGTGTTTGGCTCACAAATCACGCTTCTGTCCATGCTCACTGCATGAAGAGAGAGGTTTAACAAGTGCTTATATTTTACTTTCCTGTTTAAACGTCCGCATTTATGTTCTTCATCTGAGTTTCATCTCAGCCCAGCTCCAGTGCCCACAGCGACCTCATCGTTCCACATGAAGTCCTGACGCTGACCTCTGGCCAGACCGCTCTCTGCAGGATTGTGCCTGTAGCCCGATCTGCCGTCTGGGCAGAGTGAGAGGCTGAGGCGAGCTGTGCTGTTGCTGATCTTGAACAGGCCATTCGGACCCAGGAAAGAATCTCTCTCACTTCCACCCAGGTTGTTGACTGTCTCCAAGTCATTGTAAACTGCAATGTCACTCAGCTGCTTCCTTCCTTGTAACCTCCTCCTCCTCCTCAGGATAATGATTGCTGCCACCAGGACCAGCACCAGGACCGCCAGGACGCAGGAGACGGTCACGGTTGCAGACGAGGGCTCAGAGGTTTGTCGCAAAGCTGGCTTGAAACTGGGCTGAAGGGTGAACTCACAACTTGGACCCATGAAGCCTTTGGGACACTGACACACGGGCCCTGTGAAGTGGGTGAAGCAGGTACCGCCGTTTTGACACGGGCGAGCACCGCAGGCATCTGAGCGTACGCTACAGTTTTTCCCTGTGTATCCCAGGGTGCATGAACAGGTGTAGTCATTCAAGCCATCCTGGCAGGTTCCAGCATTCTGACAGGGACTTGAAGCACAGTCATCAATGTTAATCTGACAGTTGGCGCCGGTGAAGCCAACCTGACAGCGGCACAAGATGCTCTGGCCCAGATCTAGACACTCGCCACCTGCAAATGAGAGAAATAGAGTGTTCAGCATTGATAACTTAAAGACAGGGCAGTCAGGAAATACAATATATACAGTATATATAGTGTTTTGGTTATCAGTATACACTTTATCCTCTGTATAATTTATCGTTTTCTTTACTTGTACAAGTCATGGAGATGCCGTTGCCCAGTAGGCGGCAGTACTCCAACTTAGACTTCCATTAAAAACCAATAAGGAAAGGTCAAGTTAGCAGGATTAGCTTCGCTTATGCTAAACTAATGGGTGATTGGCTGCTATTTTAAATGTGTCTGTCCAATAGTGGCATTCATAATTTTCATATTCATATTTTTAAACATTAAATAAATAGTGCATATGTTTCATATTACCAGTTTACAATGATAACTTTCGCTGTGGTAAAAGTACCACAAGATGTCGCCAGAGGAACAATTCTTCCCTGCCCACTCACCGTTCAGGCATGGCCTGTTGCTGCAGCGGTCCAGCTTCTTTTCACAGTTGGAGCCGGTGTAATTAGGAGGGCATCGGCAGGTGTAGCCTCCGGTCATCGTCTCCACACAGGTGCCGCCGTTAAAACAGGGACCGTCTGCACACGTCATGGCAATGATCTCACAGTTCTTCCCATAGAATCCCTGAGGGCAAGTGCAGGAGTAGTCGTTCTCCAGGTCCTGCGGATAGACAAGGGAAAACATAAGGCAATGTCGGGAACTTCTGGAGCCTAACAATAATTAATAATAGACCATTTAATTGCTCAACAATTGTCGATGATAATCAACCTAATTTAATTAATATATTTTATTTTTTTATTATATTTGTTATCATTATGTGATGTGAATATGTAGACCAACCATCACCATTGTTAACACTTACGTTGCAGCTGCCTCCATTCTTGCAGGGGTTGCTGTCGCATTCATTTGTCTCCAGCTCACAGTTGGTGCCCCCAAAGCCGGGCCTGCAGGTGCAGGTGTAACTGCCCTGTCCTGTGTTCGTGCAGGTCGCACCGTTGGTGCAGGGCTTGTGGTTGGTGCAGTAATTGAGGTCCTGGTCACAGAAGAGCCCCCCCCAGCCCTCCTGACAGTTGCACTGCCACGGCTGGCTGCACGTCCCATGGAGGCAGCCTGGATAGCGGACGCACTCGTTGCAGGAGGGGCCCTGCCAGCCCATACGACACGTACAGCCCCCAGGGACCTCACAGTAGCCATGCTTCTCACTGCAGTCCGCCGAGCAGATGGCTGTGGAGCAAAGAGAGGAGGGGTGAGGAGGGTGTGTAATTACAATGGGCACGCCTTCCAGCCCAACTGACACACACACACACACACACACCAAGTCCCTCTGTCTGACCCCAGCCCTGCTCCAGACTTCACTGTTGGTAAAGTATTAACCCAAGCAGCTGGTAGGCACGATGCTGTAGAAAAATACTTTCTTTTATCTCCTTCTCATCACTCACACTCCCTCTCTCTCTCTCTCTCTCTCACACACACACACATTCTTACATAAAAACGCCCCGATCACCTTGACAGATTAGTTTATGCTGCCTATCTCAGGGGGCCACGGTTCTTTCGCTCATTGTATCAGAGAACAAAAGGCAGATGGACTGTCTACAACACAACACTGCAGGACATGTCTCAGAGGTGGACATGTTTATACACCAGCACAGATGTTCATATAGTACTGAGCACAGTATATCAGCTGCATTGTGTAAGCCCCTGTTGTGTATGCATGTATATACTTTCTACATATGTACTTCTTTCCATTCTTAGGGGGAGCTGCTTGCTGAAAGTGTTGACATCTCATTAAACAATAACATATATAAACAGATACATTTCTCTGGAAAGGCCTATACTTTCTCCAAATGCCATGTATGTGTTTTGAATATATTTTGGTAATAATACTGACCTCCCTACCTTGTGGCCCAGGTTTATCAATAAAATAAAATCGACTCCCTTCGTGGCTAATGATTGGACCCTGAAGTTGAACACTTACGCTCAGAACAGTAGTTTCCCTTCCAGCCCTCCAGACAGATGCGATTGCCCTCCTCGTCGCAGGTGTAGTGACCCAGGGTGTCGTCTCTGGGCCTGCAGTATTCCGCACAGCCGTCTCCGAAGTAGTACTCGTCGCAGAAAACGTGGTAGGAGTAGCGCAGCTCGCTCTGCTCTCCGAAGTGCACATCCTGAGACCAGTCTTCTCCGATGGCAAGTCTTCTCCTGGTCGCCAGACGGCTCACCAAGTTGTTTTGGTTGTCTGAGGGGGGGGAGAGAGGGGTCTTCTTAAAGCTTTTCTACATTGGAATAGTGAGTCGTTAGGTCCAACTATAAAGTGACTGAACAACCTACCTGTGTATTCGGTGGGAGATTCTGCGTTCCACGCTTCAATGATCAACGAAAACGTTCCCTGAGAAAGAACAAAGTTGCACTTAGGTCGAGCTACGTTAAAGGCTACTTCAAATGAATTAACCAAAAGGCTCTTATATCTTGGACATTTATGTTGTACTTACCGGCCACTTGAAATGAAACGGCACTCTTATGGGCGCACTGCTGGAGATGGAGGTGTGATCGGCTCTGATGACGTTGGTTTGCCCTGTGCCAAAGGTGCAGGGCGGCTCTGCGGAGATCACATCCTCCGGGTGTTTAAGGCAAATCCGGAAAAAAATGTGACAGTCCCTGTGTCTCCTGCAGATGCGCTGCGCTGTGTGAAAAGAGTGGATCTTGAGCTCAAAGACACCGGACGAGCAAACCTGAGGTGGCAGAGAGAAGAAGACAGTGGTTATTGATCAGAAAGTTTATATAAGGACAAAGACGAAGGGGAGCAATACGTTTAGGTTTATATACGTCTGCATACAAACATACCATATCTGGAAAACGATAGCAGTCCGATAATTTACTTAATGATTCAGACTTTAGATGAACAAGAACATAATCGAGGAAACAATCTATGGGTGGACATTGTTCATTCATGTAAGAAAAACAGAGAGACTTATCGTTAACTTTATGAATACTATTACTACTAGTAGTCGTACAAAGTGAAGTAGTGTTGGTTTTCACATTATTATGTAAAAAATAAACTATCTTACTGTGTGCATTAAGGTCAAAGCCAGTAAGAGTCTGAAGAGTAGCGGTGCCATTTCGGGTCTTCCAGTGAAAATTAAAAAGAGAAAAAATATTTGTGGATGTCCACATTCGACGTGTGCGTTGATATTCCCCCAAAAAGTTGTCAAAGAAAAATCTGAAATGGTCCACTATAAAAATAACTCTGAGCTGTGGTGGTCCTCTCGGTGAGTCCTAAATCCCACCTCCCCGTCTTGGTCCTGGCACTGGTTTTTGTTTGTGTTCCTGTGCGTAAAAGCGCACGCTGCTTTTATACCCTGATGCCGCGCGTCACAGGCAGAGAGGAGGAGGGGGGCAGATCTCAGGGGAGCAGGCCTGGCACAGGACGTCTGCCTGGGGATTTAGACAAACCAAACTACATCTGGATAGGGACCTTGATATGGAATATGCATAAGAAGCAGATATGCTGAGCAGCATGAATCCTAACCATCTGGAAAGTGAAAGAGTCTGGATGCTGGTGGACGGTCGAGGTGTCCGAAGTGACTCCAACTGTTCACAAACATTTAGCATCGAGTGCGAAGACTTTTTTACTTGACTAAAAAAATTATGTCATTTGTTTGAACTATTTTCACAAAGGGGACATGGCCCAACATTAGGTTGTTGCGTATTTATTACTTATTTTTTTATTGTTTATTGTTTATTTTTTTATTGTTTATGAATTTATTTATTATTACAGTACGTTTGTTACAAGAATATTTTTCAAAATGTTTTTTTTTTTCATGAAAAACAAAGAAAACTGTGAACAAAGATCAGAAGAAAGCAGAGAAGAATAGCAGGCCTCCTTTCTTTCTTTACAGCCGACGTTATAATTACTCTGACGCGTGTGCGAGGTGACACAAGACTGTGGGCAGTTACGCGTGTGTGTGTGTGTGTTTGTGAGTGGGGAGGGTGAGGGGCGAGGAGGGGGAGTAGACGCTTTGGGAGACAATAGCAGGGGTTGAAGCCCTGCTGTGTCAACCATGTGCCGTTGATTACCATACAGCTGTTCGTATGAGGTCCAGACAAAAGCAACATGATAGTCCAAACCAACCCCCCAACCACACACACACACACACACCAGTACTTATTGATTTAGGGAGGACTCTGCTCGGCTGTCGGTTTCAGCACCTGTCGCCCGCAGCAGAGATTTTGTGTTTGGAGTAAACACACCTAAGATGTTGCTGACATATAAGCAAATACAGATTCAATTTTTAAAGACATTGTTTTTAAATATTTGTTGGATTAAAAAATGAGATAGAATTGTATGTGATTTTTAAAATAGCTTAATTAACACATTGTATAACTTTTTTTTCCCTTTTTGGACAATTGTATAACGATAGCAGGAGTCACTGGGTGCGAATTCAAAGCTTAAAGAAAATTGTGCCCGTGATTATCAGTGATAAGGAAATGCAGTGTTGGATATGCATGGTGGTGGTGGTAAGTGGAGAGGAGGGGGGGGCGACAGCGCGTGGTTGGGGTGTAGGGTCTTTTGATATTATAATGAGGAAGGGGACGCGTGCCTGCAGTGGCCCCCTGTATATCCTGACATACTTCACTGGGACAAAGGAAGGACGAAACACACACACTTGGATGGAAAGTGGGCGAAGTATAAGGCTTTTTGATTGTAGTTTGATGGAAGTTGTTGGTTTTTTTGTTTGTTTTGTGTGTGTGTGTGGTCATGTGAGTTGGGGTACTGACCCACGAACTGGGCTGGAGCCCAGAATCAGGCGTCATAAATGGTCAGCTCTGTACAGAAGCAGCCACTTATACATCAAACCTTTTTAAGAGTTCGTTTATTGTAATTTCCAAAAACTCTTTTTCTTACATATATTTTGTTAAAACTTTTTCCATCAAAATTGCATTTCTACTAAAATAACAAATATATACACATGTATTTGTTATTTTAGTAGAAATGCAAAATTGATTAAAAAAGAGAGGGAGAGAAAGAGACTATTAGCAAGTAGGCTGTATGGCTGCCATATTAAATCTAATAAAATAACCAGCTTTGGTTTTTTTTATAATAAATGGACAAGAAACAATATTCAGTATTTGAGGACATAAAGTATTTTTTAAAAAGTCTAACAATTCGTTTTACTCCAAACACAAACTCTTCATGCAGTTTTATTTAAGGTAATCATTGGTTTTAAACTTCAAAATGTATTTGTTTTTTCTTTTTTTAATGTTTGACCTTTTAAATTGAACTGTATGTACAGTGTGGACCATTGTATACCATTGATGTGTGACACCTGTGACTTTAAAATATTTCTGGAGCGTTTCTACACATTGCAGACACACTGATGAAGCATGCATCTTCATTATCATCCTCCTTTCCTCTGGGACAGGCCAACACTGAGTTTCATACCTGCTGCACCACAGCGATGAGGGATGTGTGTGTCTTTGTGTCTGCACAGCAGATGGACAGTGCACCCTCTCTGCGGCCGTCATCGATATAAGCTTGCAGGAGTGTGACATGAGTGTGCCACAGGGCATGGGAACCAAAGAGCAGTCATGTCATCCCCCTCGGACCTCCCATTAGTACAAGTGGCCTGCATCTGCCTCATCTTCAGCCCGCAGCAGCTTGGGGATCCTTCTTCTCCCTAAGGACATTAGGAAACAGAGAGTCAGAAAGGTGGGGGCTGCTGCAAATCTGACCCAAGCAGGCCCTCCAGGGAGAAGTTGGTCTGTTGTGGTCACTTCTGCCAGCCCAGCCTGCCGTCTGACTGTGGAACAATGGGAGGTGTGGACAGGGTGTGTGTAGGTTTGTGAGTGTGTACACGGAGGCCCAAATGTGTGCACGTCATTTGGTTGATTCGATCATTTCATTCAGATGCCGGCTGCAGTTGGGTACTGCACAATTTACACTGCATCGTCAACTCCTCACTCTGCAGATTTACGGCTGAAGTGACTCAGGGTCTCTGGAGGAGTATTAGACAAATGGTCAACGGACAATAATACTGGCAGAAATACTGTGTCTTTACTGTGCCTGGTCACAGATGAGCAAATCAATTGTTTTAAATGTTTCTGCTCTTTACCTCGTTTCCTCAGACCATCTGTGCTACAGTCTACTGTTCCCTATCCCACCCACCCCAGGAGACAATGGGTCCACACACACTGAGAATAGAAGACCTCAACTATGACAAAGAGATCATATGAAACCTGTAAACATCAGATGAAATAAATGCAGAGCAAAGCAGCAAAATCCAAAAACAGCAAAATCCAAAAACATCCAAAAACAGACTGACAGAGTTGAAGAGAAACTTCAGGAAGAAATCACTGAAACTGAGGCTGCGTCTCAGCTCATATGATTAAGGTCAAAGTGGTTACATTTACTGTTCAAATGTCATAATATTATTAGACTGGAATGTCTAGCATAGAAAACATTAAAAATGTTTCAAAATGTTTAGCCATCCAGTGTGAACCTCACCATTACTATGCATTTTACCAATGTCAGGTGAAAAGTGATGCAGTGTGAACATAGTGACAGTGAAAGGACGAATGTCAACATTTTTAACAATGCAGCCAAATATGTCATCACTTTAAATCAGTGTTTAGCAATATTTTTTGAGCCATGGCATATGTTTCACCAGAAAGATCCCACAATGCACCACAAAACTAAAAGGTCAATAAAAATATGCAACTTTTCCAACATGACCTCCTTTTCTCTAAACAACACTTCAACATTATCCCAAAAAGGACACCAAATTACTTTGTGGTGATAACGAGTCTTTATAACACATGCATACTTACTACAGTTTTTTTTATTGTATTGTGACTATTTTGTACATCTACAGTTCATATTAGAGTATTAGTATTGGTATTAGAGTAGTATAATATTATTGTCATTATAATTAACAATAATTATTATTATAAAAATAACAATAATAATACTTGTGCCCAATAGTGTCTATATTATTCTGTCTCACATTCACAAATGCTCATTGAAAACAACAATCATGGTAAAGTAAATCAATCCTTAATGTGTAATTACTCTTTTTGTCAGGACACAAAAACTTA
Source organism: Cynoglossus semilaevis (assembly GCF_000523025.1). Classification (NCBI taxonomy): domain Eukaryota; kingdom Metazoa; phylum Chordata; class Actinopteri; order Pleuronectiformes; family Cynoglossidae; genus Cynoglossus; species Cynoglossus semilaevis. The sequence continues at coordinate 5,863,026 of NC_024325.1, read as the reverse complement.
ATCTCAACACAGAGTAATGCCGTGCTTTAACCTACTGTTCCTGTGCCATTCCTGCAGCAGTTCCAGTGACAGATGGGAGATAAAAAAAAGGGAGGTGGGAGAACTGAGGGAATGAGAACAGGTGGGGGTAAAAACTGAAGAAAAGGAAAGGTCACAGGGGTCAACATGGGTACTGGGAAGGAGGAGGAAACCTTCATATAGGCTTGCAGAAGGACCGATCGATGGATAGATTTTTACCCTTTTTGTGGGGCCTTTAAATCTGTGTTCATTTGCCAGATGCCAATCAAATGCTGTGAAACATTTAGCTTTGGTGTTAAAATATGACGTGGGAACATTTTCTTCCGCCTGTTGCTATGTTAACTGCAACAGCGTTCTACAAATAAGAGTTTTGGACAAATTTCCATTAGGATTTATCCACATGAACACATCATGTCAAACAGTGTAAAATTACAAAAAAGACTTTGTAAAGGCATTACAAAATAAAATTTGCATTTAATGCATTTAAATTCACGGTTTAAGTAAGGGCTGCATCTTATGCTAAAAAGCTAGAGAGCAGTAAAATACAGTTTTATAGACGCTCAGTGTGAATAATAGCCTTTAATAAAGGATTATGTCTCAGGTTTAAGGGCACCGTAAAGGACTGAAGGTAAAAAGACCAGAGCACAATAACTGAATACAGCTGTCTATTGAAGACCACATCCCCTCCTGTCAGTCGCTACGGCCCCCTGCCTTGCAGCTTTGGAGGAAACCGCAGCAGACTGTTGAACTCCTGCTCCATCCCAGCTCTGACCCCTCCCTGCTGCAGTATACTGCTCCAGCCTCAGCAGCTGTTTAACCCTATAGAGGGAGAGGGGGGCTGAGGGAGAACAATGGAGTTGGAGTAAACCCTGCTATTGTGTGTGTGTGTTCTTGTAAACATTATATATTTTTAAATCAACTTCAATCATTTTTATTCGTTTGTGTATAAATACAGATTTGTACATATATATATTTTTAAGCTAATCAGTCTTCCTTTTTTACATTTTTAGATTCACTGAGATTTCATTATTTTATGTCACTGCCTTACAACTCCACAAAGTAATTTTGTAAAATGTACCACTAATTTTGCCGGGTTTAATATTATTGTTCTATTGTCATCAGTTGAGCTTCATCCAGTCGTGATGCTCAAAATGCCTTTTAGAGGACAATTTACAGGAAGTTGTTGACTTGATTTTGGGGGCTTTCACTTAGCACGTATCTTCATAAGTTCATGATGAAAAATAAATCATAATGTCCCAGCTTAAACAATGGGCTTTAATGAAAGAGTGATGAAGCCTTAACCAACAGTTGTGAAAGTGAAACAGAGGTTGTTGTGATTTTGGTATTAGTTTCCATACATCTAGTTGTTCACTGACAGTGGTTTTTTGTTTGATCAAAAGTTTAGTTCTGTTTTCAGCTTGTTAAAGCTTAAATGACTGCCAATGGGAGCTCTACCAAGAGAGCCACTCATGTACAGTATATGCTTCCAGGTCATTTCATTAGATGATTAACCAAATAGAAGTTATTATGGCTTTACCTTGTACTATTTTTCTATTTTGACAATAATTAATACAATTTACAAAATTAAAATTAATTTATTAATTTGTGACAAACACAAGGGGCATACATAAATTAATAATCATTATTTTAAATAATAATAATAATACACAACATTGTTTGTTTTCTTGTTTGTAAGAATACTTATTTAGTTAATCCACTGTAAACTTCATCCATTTACCGTTTAACTTTCTATTTCTTGTAGATGCAGGTTTTATAACCGTTGGGGTATTTGGTCTTTGTACTGTCACATGGCTAGAAACACCTCAAGAAACAGCGCACTGCCCCCTGCCGGTGTCTGTAAAACTGGTTGAACACCTGCAGAATCCCCCATGAATCTAGATTGAATTGAACTGAATGTTTTGCTGTGAAAAAACATTTATAAACATGCGCTTGCTGTTATGTAGTGTTTCCAGACTTTATTTGCAGTACCTGTGGAGAAGCTGAGTTTTTCCAAATATAAATGATTGGGTACATATTCTGGTTGACACAGAAACATGTTTTAGACTTCACATATTAGGATTAATGTAAGATTTCAAATATGTAATAAAATCATGACTTTTCCTCAGCAGATTTGCAGGCTGGTTAAATACATTTTATTTCATTTGAAAAGAAATCACGGAATATTTTATACTCAAACCTTCTAATTAGAAAATCTAATCCAATCTAATAAATGTATTCAGTTTCTAGTTGTTGTTTTTTTAATGATTTGTACATCGATTGTGGAGCCTACAAAAAAAGGACCATATAATGGTCAGGTGCAAAAATCCACTCACATTTACAGTACATGTGATAACTTCCAGAAACGTACACGCAAATGGCTTTAACCAACCATGGCTTTGAACAACAAAAAACATGAAAGTGGGAGGAACAACTTTTGTAATGTGAGTGGAATGAATCCCACTTTCAGTAGCAAAAAAGAGTATTTATTTTGCAAATAATGGTTTCTCTTTCACTGTGTATTCATGCGCCCACAGAGACCATTTTTCCAACGTTTCCAAACAAAGTCAAGGAACATTTGTAAAGAATTATTAAAAATAACAGTAGTTAGCAGTAAAGCTCAAAGACACTTAAAAAAACCTGTATATACAAGATATACTGTAGAAAGTCAGTGACAAAACTCACAGCTTTGACTCCTGGTTGCTATAATGTTGGTCGTCCATTCAGTTTGTCATGCATGACAGCAATGGCTCCCCCTGTGAAGTCTCTGAGAACCTGCACCATGTCTCGCTGCAGCTGCAAAGACTCGCGAACAAACTCGTGCTGGGTCTCGGCTAGCTGCTGCACCGACTCAGACAGCAGCTCCAGTGAGCGTGAAACCGTCTCTAGCAGCATGTTAGTAGCGTGCTGCTCCTGAAGGCTCAGCGTTGCATTATGTAGCATGCTGTTTGAGGAGGGCTGATGTGAGGCTATCGAGGCTGATGCTTCACGAGCTGTCTGAGGCTGTCCTTGTTTTTGTAGGCCATTGCTCCCTTGATGATCCTTTGTGGAATTTACTGAGTGGATGGAAGGAAGACTATAATCTTTTTGATCTGAGTCGGAGTCTCCGAATGCAGCTTCATTTTCTGTTTGAAAAAAAAAGACCTTTTAGTTTTTTGCTGATGACTAAGACATTAAATCCAAAAACTCTTATTGAATGAATAACTTGATAGCTCACCTTCTGTTGGAGGTACTTCATATTGCACATCAAAGGAAACATTTGACGACTCTCCTGTAACATCAAAAGTATTTTCACAGTTCATTGTCAAGAGAACGAAAAAAAAAGTAAGACAAAAAAAATCAACTTCTAAGCTTCTTGAAAATACTATTCGCTTGTTAAAACTGGCTGGAAGCATTTTATTGCTTTGTGTCCTCACTGTGGTTTGGGTTGAACTCAAATACATGCATACTGCATGTCACTATATTTCCCACAGATCTTTGTCACCTTAATATTTCCATTTATTGAAACCAAACATGTAAAAGGTATTGGTGTTGGTACTTGGTGTCTTAGTTGTATACTTGTATTAGTTTGTAAAAACAAATGTATCAGGACAACCCTAGTTAGCACCATAGTTAGATGGAATTTATAATAGTTACTACCTGACTGTTTTCTCGTAGTAACAGAGGTTGGGGGAGGCATAGACCCCATGTCACCATTTGGTGAATTCTGCTGTTCCATCGTGTCCTCTTCAACCTCTTCCTCGATCTCAGCTCCATCATCATCATCTACCAATGGGCCATATTCACTCATGCCTTTGTCATCGTCATCCATCTCCAGGATTTGAAGGACTAATCGTTCTGTGTGATTAAGATCTCGGGAGATGCGTGAGTTGAATCCCCTGCTGAGCATGTTCCCTGACTGCATTGCAGCAACTTTCCTCTTGGTGTCACACTTGAGATCAGACCATTTCTTTACAACCTCCATGACTTCACGATGGCACTCTCCAATCTCATTGACCTGCGCAGTGATCTCCGTCCATGTCATTTTCTTAATTTCTGTTGGCACACCACGGTTGTATTTACCTGTGAATGCAAAAAGAAATGTAAATACCCGGCAGGTGCTAATAATGGGTAAAAAAAAAAAAAGGAAAATCGACAGTAGGTTCGAAAAATTGGATTCTATATCCTAAACACGTGCATTGAAGTCAAATGCTCCTTCCATTGACACACAAAAAGACAAAAGAATGCATAGCATGTACATTAGACACATACCCACAAGAATTCTACGATTCTTTCTCACTTCCTCCAGCAGCTTGTGGACTTCATTGAAACTGAAACGTGCTTTTCTTTTCTTGAAGCGAATGTGGTCTATGCCGTAGTATAATGATGACGACGACATTCTCCACACACACAGTGTCAGCACGTGTCAAGCTTTGTTGTCACCTGTATACTCTGGTCCACCTTCTCTGCCTGACAGACAGGAACAAGACTTTGATAAACAACAAAGTAGAAAACAGTGCAAGTTGTCACACCAATCTAAAAGCTGGATACTTACATTTTTACAATCTTTGCATAAGTATAGATAATATGGAAAGTACCTGAAGGTTATTTTGGATTCTACACTTCCTTTTATAATAAGAAGAACCCGGGTCTTTGCAGCAAGTACCACCATAGCTCATGCTTATATTAAAGGGGCATTGTACTGGAAAATATTAGGCAGATATAAGGGCAGCCCACTGAGTTGTTGCTATTGCAGCAACTGATTGAAGTGGGCCTGGCATATAAGCCTCCACAGAATTATAGCAATATGTGGGAAATAATCTGAACTAAGACATGATGTGCAGGAACGCACCTAGGAGGATAATAAATACCAAACTTTATATGTACTCTGTACTTATATGTAACTGTACTCCCTGCAACTATTTTTGAACATAGTGTTCATATGTTACAAGCTGAAATACATAAAACAAAAAACATGGACTGATAAATATTGCCATCTTTAAAAATGTAAGAAAGACGACCTATTAGCTGATATAGTTCAATGAACAAATATAATAATATATAATATATGGAGCCTCAGTGCAAAGTTTCATGGCATTTTTACTTTTGATACGTTTGTTTATTAGACTTCTGTGACAACAGCCACACATGTCAGAGTGTTTACATGAAACAACGATAAAAAAAGACCAACTTTTCTTGTCTACCAATGTTTCTAGTGATATATCCTCTATTGGGCTAGGCTGGGGTGGAGGTGAATCTTCATCGTTTTATTCACATTTGATTTATATATATTAAAGTTTAATATCAGCAAGAAACATTATTATTATTATAGTAAGACACGTTGAGCAAGAAATATCGGTTTTCAAGCTAGCATATATCCCTAGCATATATAGAACTAATAGAATTCTGTCTACCTCTACCGTTAACTGGGAAGTAGCCTAGTATTATGGTTTAAAATTGGACCATATTCATAGTTTTATATTTGTTACTTGCGTTAAACACTGTTATTGACTTTAGTACATTATTTTAGTCTGTCGAAAGGAAGATTGTATTAAGATGAACCACAACTCTGCCATGACAATAGAACATAAAAATAAAAAGTTTAACAAAAATGTCAATGCGCATAGCATTTATATAACTATCCTCACGAGGTGTCGAAAGCGTCTTGCAGTGAGTAAATGAACAATGGACGGCGCTATAGTTGCTATAGGTCCAATGCTATAGCATGGTCAGCTAACTACCTACCATTAAATCCCTGGAAGTAAATAAAAGACAAATCTTAAAACTTTAAAATATGCCAAAGTAAAGTATATATTTAATTCAAAAGCGACCCCGTTCATTCATTTTCAAGACTTTATTTTGATTTTACACAACCAAAAACGTTTGCGCTTTCTGCAGCAGCAGCACCTTAGCTAGCGATGCAATACTATTAAAATAAATAACAAGGTGCTTAATAAAACATTTTCTCCGGAGAATAGTAGTAATCAAATGAAAAACTTAAGAAAGTGAACATACCTTCAAATTTGTGGAGAAATATTTTTTTCCGCAAAAGGTGAGGCTTAACTTCCTTATTACCAGTACTGCTACCGTCAAGCTAGCCGGCGTTAAGCTAACGCTTAGCAAACTTGTGTCCGGTTATTCAAAATCGATGATGACTTATATTTCACCAGTTTAATATTTGTGTTTTAAGTAATTATGTGGCGTCTCCCTTCTGTATGTTTCATTCACAGTTATTATTTAAGCAAGGCGATTCTTCTGATAGTTTAACTAGTCTTTATTATAAACAAAACAAAAGTTGTTTTAATTTGAAGGAGCGTCGATGAAACATCCTGTGTCATGAGTAAACTCAATTATAACAGAAGTGTGACTACTTTGTTGACACGCTTCTCAGTAGTCCAACTGCGATGTTGGGCGATTCATTAACGCTTAGGTTGCTGGAGAGCTCAAAGTTTTTCAAAACACTGTAATACATTTTGCATTTTATGTAGTCATGTTGTTTTTCTGACAATGGGGGGCACTGTCCCTCTATTTAGCAGTTTTGTATTCTGTATTGCGGTCCTCCTCTGGAGAGGAAGAAATATGACGTTTACTTATCCCTCAGTACCAGAAGCCCAAATCCCTTTTCCGTGACATGAATTTGAAATACTTTTCTTTTTAAAATGAAGTAATATCAAATGTATGCCTAAAAATAATTTAAGGTTACTTTTTAAAGAAATATTATCATGAATGTACAATAAGAACGCTTATTATTATGTTGATAATAAAGGCTCCAAATAGTGGTGATACAGAAAATTGTTCCACCCACCTGAAACCTTTGCACAGTCATTCCACGCACGTTATGCAGTATATAATGAACAATAATATTTTTTTGAATTTTTTGATGTTTATTTCAAATATGGCACATCATTTTTGCAAACATTTCCAGTAACAGATAAATAACTGGCTACAACTGCAGGGTAAAAACCTCATCAACATTTATCATTTCTACTGGCTGCATGCATTAGTGGCTCACACATCAGTGATACATGACAGTTCACACACTGTGCTGGTGTTATCTCTGATGCAGGTATATTTTGAGTAAGTAGTGATAACGTGATCAGTTAGTCAGCTGACAAACAGAGCATTGTGACTAATCTGGATCACCAGCATTAATATTCAACTGCAAAGTGCTAGCCTGCTTACTCACCACCTTATTTGACTGTTTTTCTAAAATTACAGAAAAGTTAATAGAACTGCATACGGTTAATAAACACATGAAAATGACCTCTATTGTCACAGCAAATTTCAGGATATATGCTATTTTCAAAATTGGAATCTTAAAATAATATATGTAGAGAGAGATAGCATTGGGGTTTCTTACCTTCAGTGCACAATTCAAATGTAACAATGATGGATTAAAATATAAGGTAAAAAGCCATTAGTCTGTGATGTGCTTGTGACTGACTATAGTGCAAAACACATGCACTTTCCTTACATTGTATGTGAGCCACTTCTCAATAGTACCATCAGGACTGATTTTACAAAGACACAGCAATTACCTACTTTAACATTCATAGTAGTCTGTAGTTTGTTGGTGGTGCCTAAATATAGAAATTTGAAAAGTCTTTAAGAAAAAGTCCTCCACCCATGCCTTTTCTCAAGTGTTGTAGCCAATTGCGCTTCCTCTCAGGGCTGAAAGGCATTTCCTTGGCACTCCTTGTTTCTACCCTTTGTTGTCATTAATCTAAGGACATGGTGACAATGGTTTCCTAGAAAGCTTTTGCCATCAGCCTTTGCAGAACATGCTAAGGTCAAATTCTTGACAAAAACTCCATGGCCGCAAGGTTACAAACCAGAGGACTTTTGAATCCATGAGGTTACATTCATTGACATTTGACAGTAGAATCTGCTAAATAAAAAACAAGGTGAGACACAATTATGTAAAATGTGATTGTGATGTCATTATATTTCTTTTCTTTTTTTAATATATGCAGTGAAAACTCCCAACACCTAGCAAGAATTGTGCCAAAATATCAAAACACCATTAAGCATTAGTGTGATTTTTTTTTTTTTTTTTAAACCTTTTACTTTTACACTTTTCATATGTACGAATTCTAATTGGTGACTTTGTAGTTAAAGGCTCTGTTCTCCCAATATCTATCTTTATCATGTACTACTATGAATAAGTTGCACCTTTGACTTCTGTTATGCAGTCAGAAAAGGTGTGTTCCCGATGCAGTTTTCACACACGTCTGACTGTGTTGACACGAGTTGGAAATCTGCACTACTTAGACTTAAGTTTCCAGTGGCGGTACATATGCGTTTGAATGAAGTGAACAGAACAAATACATAGGTTCAGTACATTATTGTCCCTGGCATTTGTACAATCAGTCCCACCTACAAAATGATTACATCTTTTTACAATCACATTAACAGGTGGTCAATGCTACCTGCCTTATGAAGCCATTCTGACCAAAGGTAAAAGGGGCAAATGCCAAACAAGTAAACATGTTAGCATGTTTGCTACATACTTATCCAGTAAAGCTATAGGTACTGATGTGATCCAAAATGTGTATGTTTTTGAGGCTTTTTAATTCTTTCCAATGAGTATTACAACTGCTGTAGAATCCTTCCTAACGTGCATGCCCTTAATATTGTAAATGTGCCAGATGTACCTAGGGGATTTGAAAAGTAACATATAAAGTAAAAAGGGTAATTAAGTGAGGAGAGAAACAATACGGTTCTTTATAACAAACAGTGGCACATCCTCTGGACTCAGGAATACATGGTCAGCTGAAGCCACTGAAAATACACAAGAGAGAAGATAGTGTTTATGAGGAACAATGGGTCTTTCACTTCATTAAATTTTTTGTTAAATATATATCCTTAAAACATTTGGACAAATTTACCTCCTGGACATTGACTTTTATAGTTCCGTTGTTATCCTTATCCAGAGTTTTGAAGGCACCTGAATGAGGAGAAAAAATAGACAACACTACCTTTAGTTTTTTGAGCCAAGTTCCAAATCACTGTTATCAAACAGAAACTTCACGGGAAAAAGTTTATCTTAGGAATGCTTCTGTAAAACTTACGGCACATGGCATCCAGCCTCACAAGGCAGCCGATGTAGTTATCAAAATCCATGTTACCATTTTCATCACTATATCTGCGAATGATCATGTTGAAGAGCTGGTCATTAAGGGGGAAGCCTGAGGAAGAAAATCCCAAAAGACAATACCGTTATGTTACTAATAATGAAGCACATATGCCTGCTAGTGTTTGTGCATGTGTGTGTGAGAGATGTTCATACAATTTTATTGAAGTCTGGGACACAATTCATATATTTCCTATTTCCAAAATTTTATTGTTGAAAACGTAGGGACCCTCTTTTTTTACTCTACCTTAATTAAAAGTTAGATATAAAAAAAAGAGAAGATTCTCACCAGCAGCTCCAAAAGCGCTGGGCAGCTCATCAGCGCCGATCAAACCTGAGCCATCTCTATCAAAGGACTTGTACACACCCTAAATAACAGTAACAACACATGAATTTAAAACATCACTGGCATCTTACATGGTTACCTCAAACTTTTTCATAGTTAGTAAGACAAACATATAGCTACTATCCATGAACTCTGGTGCTGGTTGTATTATAAAATACAGTATGTATATATAAAATATATAATATATAATATGTCAAACTTTAGTTCAAATAATTTAAAACAAAAAAGGTTAACCAATGAAATTTTATTACCTTGGTTAAATATATTTTATATAAACTATTTTATCATATATATAAAAATATATGATAAAAAAAACTACGCAGTGAGTAACCAAGGAACACGGGTAACCTGAACATCAAGTCTAACCTCTCTGTAACCACAACAGCCAGCTGAACCAGCTCCCAGTTAAGCCCTAGTCTTCTGCCTTGTCACCAATAACAATTCACTGTGTTGTTTACAAATGTGTGTAGCAGAATTCAGGATGATCTACTTGCCTGCCATTTCTTGATGTTGTTCCACAGATGTTTAAATTCATGGAAGCCCAGTTTCCCAGTGCTGTCACTCTGAAGGAGCGTTAAGAACAAAAGGCAACTCTTCTTTCTTTAATTACAGCTTGTACAAACAGCAGTACCTGTGTTTGCCTAAGGTGTATCTTTTATGCCCTTGCACTCTGGTAGCCTACTCAGGAGACAGTGATGTTCTGAAACAGTGCAGAAGCTTAAAATGTGACAAGAAATGAAGAATAACTTTTTTTACTTTCAATTTTAAAACCTTCTTTGTTGGGCTATTTTTGACTATATATAAAATAAAGGTAGTATTAAAACATGTCTTATGTTTTACTTATTAGAGATTGTGAGATTAAGCACCTTCAATGTGTATTTACTGTTTTCATTTCACAATCTGAGACCATTAAACATTAAAACCAGGATCTATTACATGCCACGTTTACCTCATTTTGAAACTGTATTACAGGCCAATGCAGAAGTTTAATGTATTTCCTTGGCCTTAATGAGCTCAGAGCATCACAGAATATGGTAACAGCTAAAGATGGCTAGAGATAAGACCAGGATACATCCATGACTGCCACCATGCTTCTGCAATTCTCAATGCTGAAACCATCTGTCTTCAGATCACCATCTGAAAAACAGAACAAAATATTTATTTACATTTCATCAATATATATTAATACCTTTTTAATTCATCATCTATTTTAAAAAAGTATAGCAACATTAAATATTACAAAAGCCAACATCTTACGTTTTGAAATAATTCTATTCAGGATGCTCATCAGCTCAGTTGGGCTAACCTCCAAGTCCTTAAAGAAAAAAGATAACAGTAGTCACTTTTTAGACCTCCAAAAAAGCTATAGGCAAAGAACAACACAATAGGTGATTAGCATTTCATGACATCTATATGACTTTTAAAAATAAAATGGCAATGAATGAAACATCACTCACATCACCAGCCAGTTGCTGGAAGACTCTGCGAAACTGTTTCTCCTCATCACTCTCATGTTGGTCTGCATATTGAACTGGCATACGTGGTGGGGGCTGTGGGAAACAATTCTCATATTTACAAACGTAAAGTCTGTGAGGATTAAATATTAGCAATGTGATAATGGTCATATGATGTTGGTTCTGTAATGTTTAACACTCACTGGTTCAGAGGGAACAAACATAGCTGGATCAATGTTGTTGCTATTGTGACAGGACAGAGGGTGTGAGTTAAAAAGTTTAAAGACAGCAAAGCACGATTTTATTAATATGAGTCTTTTGTATAAAAAAATATACATATATTCTTACGTTACAACATCAATGAGGCCAGACAGGAACCTTTTGGCCGCAAACATCTTGCACCAACTGTAAAGTTCAAATACAAAAGAGCATTGACTTAAATGTTACATATTCAAGACCATTAGGAAAATTAAACAAAATTAATAAATAATGAAGGGCTAATTTAAAAATGGCTCTTATGTACAGCTATAAACACATCAATTACTTTATAATACCAATGCTAAAAGCCTTCAGAGTAAAAAAATATATAGTATTATAGTCTATACTATTACTACTTTGTGTACTTTGTGGAATTTTACCCAAGCACTGACAAAAAACATCAACAATCTAGTACCCTACAATAACAAGTCATTGGAAGAGAATAATCAATAACCAATCATTAAAATTAGTATAAATTACCAAAACACCACGGGAATATACAATATATTCCTTTTTATTCATAGTTAAAGTTTGTGTCAAGGGAAGCAGCATCCTATTATATGATTGCTGAAGTACTTAACATGTAAAACCACAGCCTAAGACAAACTGTCTGGGCCAGTTGTTGGGCTGGTTATAGATCATGCAATGGCATGTCTTCTTCATTTCCTCAAATACACTGCACTAGAAAAGTTCCCACACCCACTGTACGCACTCATGCACTTCTTCTGCTGTGGAAACGTTCTCCGATTTAGGAAAAAGGATGTTTTAGGTCGTCGTCATGACGTTCAAAATTAAAGAGTCATTAGTACTAAGTCACTCATCTCACGTCAACGTTTTGGTGATTTGGTGTGGGTAGGAAATAACCCCAAAGCGTCGCGCTTCGTGGTATTAGCTGTGGTACACTGTTAGCGTTAACATGATTTTTTTTTTTACAGTGTAAACACTGTCCACATATCTAGGCCCTGCAAACTGTTAGGTAGTAGGGGCTAGAATCTGGGGCGTAACCACGCTAGCATGTAGGCTTGTTACCACACACATAAACACACTAAGTTTAGCATTAGCTCTGCTGACATTCAATTAGCTGTTATGACAAGGAACGCAATATGACAAAGTCAAAACCCGATCAAATCTTGCACCTACTAATTTCCCTGCAGTTTACTAGAAACAAACTATTATCTACAAATATGTTTATAGCTACCTTTAATGCAGCGAGAAGATGAAGCGATGAGCGTAGACAGTAGATGAAGATTGCGAAAGTTCTACCGAACTACAGCTGGCACAGACTTGGGAGGCCGCCTGTAAACACACCCTGTGTGACGCTCAAACAGGACGTGACGACAGAAAAGGGCAGCTCATTTCATGGTGCAGAGATGCGTTATCACGGATGTACAGTGGAAGGTATACTCATTTCCTTACCGACCAAGACCGTTTATTCAGGGCGATAATTCAGTATGCTTTATTAAATTAGCTTAAATTATTTGTTATTAATAACGCGACGATATATTGAGTTATATAGCAGGGTAAATAATTTATATATGTATATATGCATACAATTTTTTTTTTGGAAATAATAATAATTGTTTGGAAAGGAAAGGAGTGTCCTGCAAATTTACAATCATTTTCTGTTAGTAAAGCTCCTTCTAAACTCTACCATGGGTAAATGATCGACTTTGGTTTGATTTTTCAGTATATTGAAATTGAATAATTAACGGTTTAAGTCCTGTTTATTAACTCATGTTGTATTTAACTGAAAAAACAAATTAATTGCAAACAATGTTAAATAATACATTTTTTTCAATCCCAGGTACTTCTAGAAAGCCTTCAGTGACTTCAGATCATTTAATATTTCTTGAAACGCCTTGACAAGAAAGATAATTGAAAAAGCACATTTGATTATACCTTAAAATTACATACAGAAAGTAGGCCACTGCTTGGAAGCCCAACTATCGCTCAGAATATTTGCAAGAAGACTTGAGGCGCAGTTACAATTGACTGCACACAAAACTGAATAATTAAACACAGCTTAATGAGAAGGCAGAGAAAATTGTGTTGTCATCTATTTTGACATAATCCTTCTCTCTGATAATTGCAGCATAATAGCTGCGATTACCACAGACACACGCAAAACTGCCAAGTGAATCTTTCTTCCCTGCTGTTCTTTGATGATCATGGCTGCAGAGAGAAATGCCATAGAATTCCTTTGTTAGGGCATATGGAGAATAGCTGCCTGTATTCACAATGATGTCAAATGAAACAGTTCATACATGTAGTCATTTTATTTATCCTACAAACGCCCTGTTTATTCTGCAACAGCTCACAAATAAACAGGCTAAGCTAAAATGGACGATCAAAAAGTTGAATTTGACTTAGTTTATTTGACATAAACTAACACTCAGGTGGGTTATGTTTCAGGTTGTAAGCAATGTGATGGTATTGATTATGTCGATCGTTGTTTGTTTTTTGGGGGAGATTAAAAATATTTTTCTTTTTTTTTTCTGGACACAGAGCAGTTCGCCTCAAATGTCTTTTCAAAAACACGATGCTTTCTCTTTAGTCAGTAGTCACAGACTGCGACATCATCTGATGTTTTCGTTTGACCACAAATACTGTACAGCGCATTAAAGACTATCAGTGCTGAATAAAGCCAGAAGGTGGAGACAGAGAGCACATAGCTGAGATAATACGAGCACGTATCGGCTAGTTAATTAAATGCAAATATAGCAAATACAGATATAAATCTCACTATATTCAGTCCTACTACTCAATGTGTACTATTTATTTCTGATGATATCAGAGTACAAAACAGGAGGCAGCTCATCCTACCAAGTGTAGGTATTTTAAAATTGTAATGTAGCAATTTTGTCATTACTGTGCATTTTTGAAAAAAGTAGTGAATCACTATTTAATCGACTAAATTAAGTGCAACCGAATCGGTTTTGAAGATTTCCACATTTTTATGTAAATTATATTTTTGTGAACACACAATAAATTTATATTTATGTTGCTCTATATGCACCAATGACATTTTTTATACAACAGCAACCACTGGTGAACATTCAATATCTGATTCAGTTCTTCTACCATATAAATTAAGAGAGAGGAAAATCACCTTGGCAACATTCTGCTCTCTGTCCAAAGTTCCTTTTGTTGCATATTCATAACAGCAAGTGGCACAAACATGTCCCTGTCTGGGTAAGGGTTTGGATTCTGTGGCATTCTGATAATCCACTCCCTTGTTTCTTGACTTTGGAGAAGTAGCTGAGCTCGTCTCAGCTGTGTTTTGTTTCTAACGTACGTACATTTCCTTTAATTCCCTGTGGTCTGTACTTTCCTTGTTGCCTTGACACTGCCAGTACCTTGCTCTGCAACAGAAAGTCTCAGAGTCTCTCTCTGCTCTCCAACATGTACAAAGAAATAGGCAACCTGTCCGTGAACTGTATCTCAGCTTGCAGTTGCAGGAAAACATCTTCTTTTTCTGCCATACGTCATTAAAATGATTTTGGCTTAATTAGACAAATACTCATCTTTCTTGTATTTGATGTACAAGCATCTCATCATCACTCCTTTATTTGGTTACTAAATTGACATATTATTGTCAGCCAATGGGATACTGACAGCTGTATGGTTTCTATGACCACAAAATTGTTCCTGCAAAAAAAAAACCTAAACATAGTATTTTACTCTCGAGGTCATTATACTGAGGGATGTCGTATTACAGACCTATACTACATATGAAAAAATGTATTTAGATATATGCTGTATCAGTGACTTGACATTTAAGAAATGATAAAAATGATGTGCCGATCCAGTGATATGTGTCTTTCAGGTCTCACTCCAGCTAAAATTACTTCTGTCCATGAAATGGAGGTATCCATGGTTACAACAGGAGCCATGTTAAAGGGTGCTTCAGCGCTTCTCTGCTTTCCAGCAGCCTTCACTCCCCCCCCCCATTCATCATTTAAAAAAATAAGGAATCCAACTGCAATGATTCATAGGGCAAATTAGATTTGCTAAAATGATTGGTTTCAACCATGTGAATTAGGACAGACTGCCTTTAAATAGTATCTGAGGATTATGAATTCATAGCGTGTTACCTCTGCAGTTACCTATTCCCCTTTGAAAGAGGGAAGGCAGAGCTGAACTGGAGGCTGGAGGTTGAACTATTGTATATCCGCATCCCCAGTACAACATATTTGCAGTGTTAAAACAAACTGTTTCCTTGACAACGCAATTTTATCATTCAAGACCATTGCTACCTTCTCTCGCAGCTCCAATCAAATGTACCTTAAATGCACACTGCTGCAGGCTCGCACACTTTAATTTAAAGTGGAGACGAGAAATGTGAGGGGCTGAGATGTGCAGAATGTCTCTGGATTGTGATTTTAACAGTTACCGTACACCGGGCTGTGTAAGATTCTCTCTTGCCTTTGTATGTTAGAAATGTGCTGCATTGCTTCATGACAAAAGGCACCGTACAATTAAGGTACAACTGAAAAGATATGCTTTGAAGAGTGGTTTTATGACAGGCTAACCATCGTGGCAGTTATGTGTAGAATTAGATTCCTTCCATTTTCTTGTGGCATTCAAGGGATAAATCAAAAAGAATAAAAGATTAAAAAAAAGATAGTCTTTATTAGCCTTAGCCTTTATTAAACAGTAAAAATGTAAATCCCCAAGTACCACTGACTCATAAAAGGTAATATTCACTGCCTAATTGATGAACATACAGTATGTGCAAGATATTCCTCATCTGCATTTTTGCTCCTTTTCTGTTGTTTTTCTGAAGGCACCTAAATCCAATTAGCAGCAAATTTTATTTGTGGCTCCTGGAAACTAATTCAGCGCAGATTGCTAAAACAGGAGTGCACTTTAGGCATGTATTTTAGAAATCCTCAGTTCTGATTTAAATTATTTTTCCTGACCTTCAATATATTTTTCCCTCTTGTGTTTCTATTTGAAAGCATCAATTCATGGTCTGAATGTATTTCTATGACTCACTGTATTAGTGCTAGAAATAACACTCTTGTTGGGAAGTTTAAGACATCTCTCTCTACGTCTCTAAAGAAGAATCTATAACATGTTGTTTCAAATGCAGAATAGAACATGCGTCTCATGTTTCTAAATAGAGTACAAAAATGCATTTGAATGATCTCAGCACAGCTGCAGCCCTGTCCATATGATGTCATTTCCCTACTCGCTCGGCTGGGCTGAAAGATTAGGACTCTGTCTGTTGGCTAATGAAAAAGGTCATTGTAGTAGGAGATATTAAAGTCATTTGAATATGTTAACTTCTGTTTCCTACATTCTCCATTTTATTGGTGTCATCTGTATTTAGCAAAACACTGAGCATGGCTGCGCTCAGCACTTTAAGAGTCAATAAAATGAATTCAGCATGATTCATGGAGTTTTATTGGACAGATTTACTTGCGAGCAGAAGAGCCAGCGCCAGTCTGGTGTAAGTTGTATTTATACCGAGATAGAAAAATGATGACATTTTGCGTTAGACTTATTGTACTGACCAATATACTAACTATTATTTACAAATTAAATCTAATAATAATTCAGAACGGATATAGTTATTGTGCCATAAATAAACTAGCATGACTAGTTTGCCCAGAGGTTCTAGTTTAACGTCTGTAAATTTGTAAACTGGCCTAAAGTAATATGTAGACAACAGCAGGTGTTAATGATCATCATAATGACTGTGTTCAGTTTAGGTAGGAAAGTGAGCCAGCATGTACTCTGAAAATGAACAAGCTAAATGGAATTCAGCCGTCATTAATTTCATTATTTACACTTTACTTTTTCTTCTATGACCTGTCAAATATCTGCCGGGCAAAAGGCCCAGAAAATCGTTTCATCCAACTCTAAAACCAATCAAATTGTTTCGCATAGAAACTTAGCACAACTTTGGTCAAGATTAATGTATTAAATCTTTAAAATGATGTTTGGATACCACTGATTAAAGGCATTAACCATGAGCCAAAATGTCATCAAATAACTGTTAATTACAAAAATGTTCAACTCACTCAAAGGCATTCACTCTGTGCCTTCTCTGGCCGTGTGTGTGTGTGTGTGTGTGTGTGTGGACGGTGTTGTGGTGTTGCTGGCTCAGCATTACTGCAGCCCTGTAATTAGTCGATTTAACTGAGAACACCTGTACGCGTGTATAAAGATTAGACTATAAAACGTCGCCTCAGCCTTTAAAGCCTCCTCGTCTGTCCCTTCACTTCTCTGCAGACGCTCTACAATCTCACTGTGAGCACAGAGAGGACAAATATTTGAAACTGTGGTCTCTCAGATGCTTTGTGGAATGAAGCAAATGTTCATGTTTGCAGATGGACTCTGGCCAAATCACTATCACTCTGCAGCAAATACCTAATGTTGTGAGTCTGAACTACGTCATGACAAACTGAACAATAGAATGTTCCAACGAGCAAATAAAACCAGGTGTGAACTTTAAGATGTTTTTTTTCTTTTTTCAGCACAATACATTCCCTGGATCAATGGTTTTCATTTGAGATGTGCTCAGTTTCAACACCTCAGATACTTTAGAGTTCAGTGTGTTGATCAGGTTGATGGTAGTTATGTTGAAAACTTTATGTGCGTCATTGTTTTAGTCTATAACAGAGGTTAGATTAGACCAGATCTTAGAGTCATATATTGTATTGTGGTCTCTTAGGAGACAACAGACTGCTGAGGGCGAGGGGAAAGGTGGGTGTCGTAGGTAGCTTTTCAAGGAGTTCAGAATCAAGTTAGCTGCTCTGTTTATAGTCTTTCAGATATATACTACGCCATCTTGTTTTTATCGATCTGAGCAATTAAAACATGTTATTTCTTGACCAGTTTTAACTTAACACTTAAGTGATGAGTAAGCATAAAGTCCTATAGCTCAGAGCTGCTGTTAGCCCCTTAAATACAGGTGTCGACCCTCACTCCAGATCTGCATCTACACACAATATAAAAATGTAATGTGCTGTATGAAATTGTACTGGTCAGGCTGTCATCAATGTGATTTCATCCTTTCTGTCCAAAGTGCTGTGACTATAGTGTTGTATAATGTAATAACAAGGATGAGGTGAAGAATAAAAGGAAAGGAAGACAAGTGATGTTAAAATGAACATTTATAATGACTCTTTGTTGCCGTCGCAAAAATAATCTTTAAAAAACAATTCAATTATTAACACTGAAATGCTGACTTCACTGGTAGTCCACGAGTCATAAAACACAACTCACTGAATTTCGTTTACAAACACAGTACTACAGTTACATTAAATAGTCATTACCGTTAAATCTATTAATGAATAATGTTCAAATAAACCTAACAATAAAAAACAATGACACTTTTAAAATCCTCTCATTCCCCGCCCTTTTAGCTGCTGTCTTTTTTTTTTTTAATCAACAGTGTGTCATTTAGAAAATATACTGCTTCTGAGATGTTCCTCTGACAAAAGCAGAAAACAGACTGGCAGCATAACAATACTGGTGGATGAGCTCAAACAATTAGTGTGATGTTTTTGGAGGGTAGTGACAGGACAGGTAACCATTCCTGTGATCTAACATTTAGTTATGTAGGCTGGCAGCCTTTTGGCTCAGTGTGGAATTATTTGGCACTCTCACTGACAAATATTTGCCATTAAAAAGCTTTCATTCTTTTGACTAAAATGGCACGACAAGGCATTTTCCTCTCATTTCTGACCGTGTTGAGAAGACGTTTTAATTTGAAAAGATATATAAATGCTGTTCTAGAAAGCCCTTTTTTAAGTCAATAATGCTGGACTTTCGGGAATTCTCCTTGTTAAAACCCGCTCTCATTATAATCAAAGAAAGACGAACCCAATCGACAAAACATCACTTCTCTTGGATTGGAATATGTGATCTTATGCTGTCAGTCCATTTTTTTCTGACATGGAAAGAACAGAGGTTGAAGAAAATGAAACTGATCATCAAATAAATGACAATGACATGAAAATGTTTGCAAGGTACCGAAATGCTTTTCTTTAGTCTACACCAAAGCAAGCGTTTAACCCTGCTGAGTTGTCCAGGGAATAAGGAAACAAAATGACTTTGACAGCAAAAGTAAAGGCAATAAAATCCAACATATAGTACAGATGAGTTCTCGGGGATGGAGGTCGATCATGTTCATGTGAGCTTCAGAGGGTCAGTGACAAAATGTCTCACATCCAGTATGTTCTCAGACGAACGGGCTCAGAAATACTTTAATCCATTTCAAGAGCGGACACAGTAGCAGGTACTCATTGTAACAAAGACAAAATCGTGATATTATGTAGGCTGACAGAGTGACACTCAGGTAGAAGAGGTTTTAAGAGAGGAGCGAGCAGCCTTAGCCAGTTCATAGCAAATAAAACCAGTCATTGCCTTCCTGTGAAAGGGCTCTGCGGTGGTGTGGAGGTGTGGACGGTTGGGTGAGTGTCCAGGATACAATTGGAGCAAAAATCAAAAGGAAAATGCGCTAACGTTGGAATGATACTGTAGTTAGTGACTCTGTGAAATAAACGGATTTCTAACTAAAATGGTGAGACACAAGCACCATTCATTCATTCATCATCATCGTCATCACTGTGCCTCTCAATGCCTTTCATCCTGGAGCCTGAGCAAACGTCATTCTGCTGAAACCATCGTGTTTCTCAGATCTGTTTGGCAATATAAGCCCCAACCATAAGCTTGCATCAGTATCTTCACACGAGTGCTTTAAATAAAACCTCTTCAAATCATAGTTTTTGTTTTTTCAAACAAAGGCAATCAAAAAAGGAAAGAAAAAAAAAGTATACATCCCTCAAAGTTTCACCTGTCAGTCCGGAATACAGCAATCGGTGATTGACACGAGCCTCCGCTGAAGGGAATGTGAAGGAGAAGCCTTCAGGTGGGGGCAAGGTGCAATGTTTCTGTTTTGTCTGAGACTCCAGCCCTTTCCATCGTTCGTTAGATCCAACAGGATAAGGGAGTAAATCAAATGTTGAAAAAAGGGTAACATTGGTGTAACAGCAAAGAATGGCAAGGAAATAAAAGGTGAAAAAAAGCAAAACCAACCATAAAAAGTCAACATGAGTTGCTTGTTTTTTCACAGCCAACATGACCACTTCTCAGTAAAGTGCATTTATGCAACACCAAACAAACAAGATAATGTTGACAGCGAATCAGAAGTTGTGTTAAAAATATCTGGTTTCGTGACTGCGGCCGTGTGCGGCCTACCTGACTATAGCTGAAATCTGATATTGACATAGATTAAACTCTACATGTATTTGACAATCCTGCCCTGAATTTACATTGTAGACTGATAACATTCGACAGATAAGGGAAAAAAAAAAGAGAGAGTAAATGAGTACATTCATAGATTAGATCTGGGCTTTCAAGTTGTGTAATTAAAAAAAACAAAATCAAATCAAAGACCATCGTGGGACAGGTTATATGAGGTTCAACCTGTTTGTAAAAACAAACGCCTAATGCCTGATTAAAAACAAAGAAAACACAAGGAGCCAATGCACTGGATAACATTTTCACGTTTGCTTGTTTCACATTTTTATTTCTCCTCACTGTTCCTAAAAATGAACACATCTTTGATGATGTCTAAAAAGTGAACTTGATAAACTGATATGGACTTGATCTTAATTGTTTATGTGTGTGTGTCTGTCTTTTTTCTGGCCAACATGACAGTAATGAGCTCCCTCCCATCGAACAACATAAAAAAAAACTTTTTTTTTTTAAAGAAAATCATGAGGTGAGTAAAACTCAAGTGCTTTACATTTGACTGCATGCAGTGTTATGTCTCTGAATGTTGCGAGACACCTCGCATAATTTTTGTAGTTTTTTTTTCTCCATAATTTACTTTGATACCATGCAATAGAAGACGTGCAAAAAGATAACACCTAACTCCACGAACACATTTTGATTGTTAATGACTATGTTATGAATGCTTATAACATGTTATGCTTAGTCCATGCTGGCCTATAGAGACATTTTGTGAGAAAACAGCAGTACTTAAGCCACAGGTCAAACAAACACACAAGGGATGCATGGAGTGTAAAACAACATGGATCCATAAAAATCACAATCTTTAACTTTTATCTATGTACCTATGAGATAAAAACGATGCACGAAAAGTTCTTTGTCCTTTGTTTTCTTACGTAATGTATTTGATTATCTTTTCTTAACTTAAAAGACAGTGTTTGATTGGCACTTGATCAGCACTTCTAAACAAGTTATTGATATCTAACATTTGATCGCACATTTACAATTTCAGAAGCTGCAGAGGTCTAGTTTGGCACAGGTTGTACTATGGAGTTCTATTATTACTTTACTATCTTACCAATACTGTATAGTATTCTATACACCTCGTTTTATGCTCCAGCCTCTTCAGAGCATGTTTCTAATCAACAGACCAGACATCTTTTCAACTAAAATATTTTGTATAGTTTACTTATCAAATAGCAGCATTTTCATAACTTACAAAAAGTACATGTAAACCCTATTCATTCAAAATCTTAGTAATTTCAAAGGTTCATACAACAGACATAAAACACAAAACAGGACAACATGCTACTATATTGCTTCCAATATTCTTTACATTTTCTTACTGTCAAACTAAATCATCAATGACAGAAATATGGACACCACCAGCTGATGATGAGTTGTCATCATAATGCACAAACAAATTGCGAAGCTAATCTTAATCAGGCTTAGTTGGCACTCTCATCATCCACACGAATATAACATAGTTCACATTGTATCGACAACGCTGGACTGCATTTGGACTACAAACTAGAATAGCTACAATAAAGTACATATAGATCATATGACATGACATATTGTATTCCACAGATATGGATTCTAGTCATTTTCAGATAAGAGGATATGCATAAAGGATGTCATTGTTTTTCGGCTTGAGGTCACAAACAAGTTCCAAAACTAACACGCACTATCATTTGCATTCTGCCCTCACTATGCTTTTTTTTTTTTTCAGCCAACATTAGAGTATCTTTTCAAATGATCTGCCTCCTGCTGGGAAAATCAAACATACAAACAAAAGAACATTTTCTATTCCCTTAAAAGGCCAAGGTTCACAGTCTAAACCTTTACAAATTCTACTTGTTCTTCTTAAAGAGGGAATTAGGGTTGTTTTTTTTTTTCAACTAAATGTTGCTGGTTGGTGTAGTTGCTGTCACAGTTTTGGAGGCAGGTGTTTTCTGTGCATTTTAGCCTTGTGAACTTTAGCGGCCTGGGGAAATATCTTCATACCCTTATGACCTGTAGTGCATAACTCCCTCTAGCAGCAGCAGCAGCATCAGCAGCAGCAGCACGCCCGACACACTGCCCATGAGAAGACGAGACAGGAGGAAGGAGAAAGAGGGGGAGAGAGCACGGCGTAGGGTGAGGAGCACAGACAGGGTTCGGGAGACAGCGGGACGCTGCAAAATGGTGAGAAAACAGCAACATGCAGGGGAATAAAATGTTGAGAGAAAGAGGAAAGCTAATGAAGGGCAAAGAGAAATAGTATTTGGCACGACATATTGATCAGTATCGATCAGGCGAGCAGTCCAGTTGCATTGATTAAACACCCCCATATTGTGCTTGTATCTTATTGTATGCTAAAATCTTGGGCAGTAAAAGGTTAATTTACACTATGGTTTCACCGGTGGCCACATTGTAGTTATGGGTGACAGCAGAGCCTTCCAGACGCACAGCGAAAGAAAGGCTTGTTGTTGCATTTGTTGCAAATCTACGAACTACAAAGGAGAATTAATGAAAATGAAAAAAGACAATGCTTTTTTTTTCAATTAAGAAAAATAAACCAAAATCGACTTTGACTTTACTTGGACACTACTCAGCACCAACCCTCACAGCCATGTTGTCAGGAAGCTGATCATAGAGCCTGGGTTGATGGGGACAATTTTGAAATGCCTGTAGACAGTGGACGTAACAGGGCTAGAGAATAACAGTACAGGAGACTGTGATGGGAAAAAATTTGTGGTTTCGCTGTTTTTCGCTGAAAATGCCTGCTAAATTATGTGTGGTGCATTGGTGCTGGTAAAACAGAAACATCACCGGACGGTGGAGTAGAGATGCTCTCGTGAAAATATCTTCAATGTTAATATTGGTAGGTTTCGTTGTGTATGTGACACAAATGTGCACATTAAAATACTCACATCTCAAGCAGGGACAAACATGCTTTACATTGTGTTCTGAATGTCTCACAGTGCAGTCTTCAGAGACCCAGTGTAGTCAGGATGAACACCATGAATAGCAGCACAGAAGGAAGCCAAGTTAGTCTCTTCGTGCTAGTAAATGCTCTAGACAATTAACCTCCCTGCATTAGGCAAACAATTGCCCATGACAGACAATGATGCCAAAACATTATGGTACATTTTATTATGTGCTCCACTTCAAGTTAGGAAGTGTTGATGCAAAGTGGGAAGAAAGGCTCACTGAATAACTCAGTTTTTTTTCCTTTTTCAAATCGACCTCCCTTTCATTAGTTCACGTCTCTTGTGTATTTGGTACCCTTAATGTAAAGGCAATGGTTTCTTTGCTCACAGATATTGGTTCATACAGCTTTTTAAAGCAAAAATGCTTCTGTAGTGCTTTGTGATCTCAAATAGTTGGACACTGCATATTTGTAGACTGAGCTTTAAGTTAGAATTTGTGACTGAGGTAAAAGTAACGTCGGACTGAATCTCACTATGGGCCGAGTATTTAGAAGAAAAAAGAAACAGAAAAAAAAGCAGACCTGCATTGGTAGTTGACATGGGCCTTGAGTATTGACACTCCATTGTTGCACCACAAAGTGCAGTAATCAGCCTAAATCCATTAAAGAAGGCTGTGTCTGATCCAGTTGACTACTAATTGCTGGACTACACGTCACCTTTTTTTCTTGTATGATAATAAACATAGAGATTAGCCTCCAGAGAGATTCTGATTTCATGGTAATGGAGATAAAAACCTATCCCTATAGCACCAATAAAGGGTTTAACAACAAATATTTTTCCGTGTGTTTTTAGCTGTGGCTGGATATGCAAATGTGTCTCTGTTTGTGCGTTTGTGGGAGCATTATTCATGTATCTTTGTATACATATACATTTATACATTCCTGTGTGTCTCCTCTGTCCTCTCACATTGATTATTTGAACCCCTGAACTCTTCTTGCAGACAGCAACAGCTAAGTTCAGACTGGGTTTGAGTTATACATTTCTTTCACTGCAAAACAATTTTTGATCCCTGTAAATAAAATAACAGCAATAGGTTAATAATGCGTTTACATTCAGATCAACCCGCACTCGCAGGTTTAAATAACCGTTTTGTGTTTGAATGAGACCATATCAATAAATAATGGATAAAAATATAATATAATTAAATTTTTAAAAACTTCAATTATGGTATGAGCCAGAATTCACTGTGTACGAACGTAGAAATAATAATATACTTCGATTGCTTCCC
The DNA here is from genome assembly GCF_000523025.1 of Cynoglossus semilaevis. Classification (NCBI taxonomy): domain Eukaryota; kingdom Metazoa; phylum Chordata; class Actinopteri; order Pleuronectiformes; family Cynoglossidae; genus Cynoglossus; species Cynoglossus semilaevis. Next base: position 5,838,389 of record NC_024325.1, on the reverse strand, counting down.
CACAGATTGAGATGACCTCAGGTGCTTGTCATAAAACCTGTCCCTGTTAACAATGCCTTTTTGCATTGTACACAAAGAGCGAGGTTTATAGATCAGCGCTTCAGCTGGCTGACGTCTTATCTGACTGTTATCTGACATGCTCAACTCACCGGGAGCTGAGGTAAGCAACTGAAGTGGAAACCAACAGAACCCAACAAAAAAAAAAAAAAAACCCCGGGGGGTGGGGAAAACAACGAAAGTGGAAACCAAAAAAACCAAAAAAAAAAAAAAAAAAAAAAAGGAGAAACAAAATAAAACAGCTATGAGGTTTTGGAGGAGAGTGAGACCCTGTGGCCCCACCCCTTAGAATCTGCAACTTGGCAGTGGACCAGTTCAGCTTACTCTGATCACCATCGTCAAAAGGAATCGACACAAACTTTTAAAAAACATCAGGACTTCAGTCCTGAAAACACATTCACATATCACACACACTTATCTTGGTTGTCTCCCCCACCTCCTCCTTAAGGATTCTCTCATTTGATACCGAAATATTGAACAGATATTTGGACATTTCTTTTTTCTATTCACTGTGGCCCTCTCAATTCCTTTCTATCTCTGTCTTCATCCTTTCCTTCTATCCTTTTCTTCTTCTTTTTAGCCCACCTTTTGTGGGTTGTTAGCACGCACACCCTGCTCGTACGTGATCCTCTGGCTGATTAGATACTGCGCTGCTTGTGTAGCGGCCGGTGACCCTGTTATGGTAACTTTACGGTTCCGAGTACCAGGAATGAACTCTCCCTTTTTGGAGATCTGGATTCGGGCTCCTGTTAGCTCCTGGTACTCTACCAGCGTTTTCCCTCCTTTCCCTAAAATGGCACCCACCAGATTCTCGGGAACTGCAATCTCAACCACGTCCTTGGCCCCATCAGCTAGCTTTTCTGTTGCCAAAAGAGAGGACGCCATCAGTGGAGATGAGGCATTTAGGTAACCATTGGAAGCCCCTGTAGCAGCTGCTAGAGAACCAAGGGAGAAACCACCGAGACCTGTGGCAGGGTGGCCTGCACTGCCGGAAGCATCGCTTGCGTAGGAGGCCAGCAGGTTAGCTGCAGCAGCAGCAGCTGGGTTTGCACTGGCTGCTACTGCAGCGAGGACTCCAGAGGCAGCTGCAGGGTTCAGACCGAGACCAAGGGTGTTAGTGTTGTAGCCATAGCTGGCCAGTGTGTTGAGGGCTGACGTTATGGCCAAAAGATCGTTGCCAGAGAAAGTGGACATGGCAGCGGGGAACGCACCCATTCCCGTTAGACCGGCCTGACCCAGAAGACTGGACGCAGTGGCAGCTGCTGCAGCTGCGTTGGGCAGGACCTCAGCAGTGTTAGCATAGGGGGAGCCTGTGGGGTTGGAGTTGGCAACTGGGCCTGAGACGTTGGAATAACTGATGTTGAGACAACTGCTGCTCTGGGGGTCTTCCTGGATCTTCTGTACTATGATTTCCACGGCCTTGCGGTTCTGTTCGGGCTCACCGCTGATGGTTACTACTCGTTCCTGCAGGTTGATGCCTTCCGGTTTCTGTGAGAGCTGCACCCAGGCCCCTGACTGCTCCATGACTGCTTTTACTGTGGCGCCACCTTTACCGATGATCAGCCCAGCTGTGCTATTGGGCACAATAAGTTTGGCCTGTAGAAAAAATAAAAAAATGAAGTAGCAATAAATGTTATAGAGGAAAGGCAAAAAAAAACAAGGCAGTCAGATAGGAGGATATATCACACGGAGTCAAAGAACCAGCAGCCCCGGCTTTACTCTGCCATTCGTTAATCCCAGGGGTTTAGGATGCAGCTGCCACATGGCTCTGTCTAGCTATGAAAGACTGTTGGTAAAAATAACCACACACCCTCACATTTTCCTGACCCTACTAGACTGTGGGTCACGGCCCAGGCAACGGGTAATAGATAAGGTGGCCTCCTAGTAAACTGTTGTTTCTGACATTAGACCACACACACACACACACACACACACACACACACACACAGTCTGACTGACTGTACTGTATCTCACCTGTTTGACACGGTCAGGGTTGACTGTGGTCTGGGGCTGCAGTATGCTAACAGGCTCTGGTTTCTGGGCGCTCTGGGGCATCTCGCGGACTTTCTCTGCGATGAAGTTGTGGACTCCATTGAGGGCTTCGACTGTACCCTGTATCAGACAGACTCGTTCTGTTGTTCCTGTGGTAACAGAGGAGGAAAAAGGTCAATCGATCAATCATTCTTAGGACGTTGGGGTTGGACTAAAATGTGTCTTTATTAAATAAAATTCATCGCACCAATTACTGAGTTTTTAAATCAACGTACAGAGAGAAGCAGCTGAATATAAAAACATGATTGGTTAGTCTGCCACTGAGCTGAAGATGACAGACAGGAAGATCATCCTGAGTAAAATAGTAATTCAGCACTTTTTCCCGAATGAAAATGTAACTGAAGAGCAGTTAGTCTTTCAGAACTGTTTTACTGACCTGAGTTTCTTTCCATGCCAGCCTAAAAGTCATTTTGTCACCATGGACGAGTGTTCAAGTCATAAAATTGATGTGAATGACGCAAATCTTTATTACCTTTTCACAAGATTCTCCTCGGTTTATCTCTGTTCCTGTACGACTTTCTTTAATATTTTGATTATTGTTTCGATGTGTATAATACATGACTTAAAAATGAGATATCTACATTTGTTCATTTTAGACGATTTAATGAGAATGTCCTCATTTTTTGTCATGACTGTGCTTGACACAGCATTTTTAATCAGCGATTTAGCTAAACTGAAAAAATCTTAAGTTGTTAATCAAGTGGAAAGACAGTGAAATTTCAGTGGAAAGACAAACAAATTATAGAGCTTTTAAGCAAGGCTCAGCTGGACATTAATAAAATATAAATAACAGTCCATTGTCCAGTATAACAATTATAAAAAATAGAAACATGGCTGATTTCATGTATATTAAATTTTTATGGGATATAAATAACAGTCCATTGTCCAGTATACAATTATAAAAAATAGAAACAAGATTTCATTTATATTAAGTTTTTATGGGCTTCTGATCACAATAAGTGCTTAGAGTAAATCATTGTTTTCTGAGTTCTTTATTTTCCAGAGTTATGTTTTTTTTAATAAACACTAGTTCATTAAAAGTTCATTCCAAATTGTTTTGCACAGAGACCTCAAGATAAATCTCTGCCTTTGTGATTTTGTCAGTGAGTCCTGCTAGAAATATTGATTGCTTATAAGAAACAGTAAACAGGACAAAATAAATAAATAAAAATAACAATTACTGTAGTTTTATTCTACAACCTCTTCACTTCCTCCACTTCTTGCATCAGCTTTTGTCTCTCTTTGAAAATGATGAATTGCATAATAAAAGCTCTGGGCTGCAGTAAGAGACACTGTAGCTCCTCCTCTCATAGGCATATAGAGGAAAAGAAATGTGTCAGTGCCCCAGAGAGTGCACATCTCAGCCCTCAGCTCGTCCCAAGAGACCCCTGACTTCAAGGTCTCCTATCTTGATCCTGAAGCGAAAGAGTTCCAACACAACTCTCCCTGTTTGAGCTCTTCTGTGGCTTCACTGGAGCCTGACTCTGCCTTATTCACATTTATACTGTGAGCTCTCAACGCATAAACTATTACTGTCATCACATCCACAGATTTATAACCTAATTATTCACACTACAACTCAACTTGGAATGTCCGACTTGGAGTTTTCACTGCTGAGTTTTTTTTCATCACATCACCGTTGCCATACAGCAAGCTGTGCCAAGCTATAAACACGTTTTAAATCTGGGAATGTTTCATGACGTGCCAGTTTAATTCAGTAAATTAGTCTGCTTCTCTTCCCAACCACACACTTTCTCTTCCTACGGTGGTTAACCTTTAACAACAGGATTGCAGCCGATACACTTGACCACTCCAGATTGACCAGAGGTCTGAGTAGATGTCTGTCTGTATATTATATTTCTCTATTTGGCCATCCTCAGATGAATGGGTGGTTTGGTTCCAGCTCCCTTTGCGACCCTGAGAAGGACCAACCAGCAGAGAAACTGGAACCTGTCCTTTAAATGTCAGGCCAAAGTGTGCAAGAAAGAACAGAATTAAGCTCTAAACTGATTGGTTATCCCAGGTCAGATACGTACATCCAATCAATGAGCCCCAAGTGTGTTGGTGTGTCTTATGTGAAGACCAACTAATAACAAGGTATTATATATCAACTGTCTAACATTTTACTACAAATAGAGGGGACTCTTAAGATGAAAAGTAAGAAAGAAAGATCGGAGTTGTTTAGTACTAGGTGCGATATCTAGTTTTCAAATTCACATAATCCTTAATCACACTGTCCTAGTGCACACTAAAATATTTTAAATTTTTAGGTGAAATATGCAGAAAATCCTTTTATAAACTATGTATTGATTTGATTCGCTCCAGTCCAGCTTGGGTTTTCTGAAACACAGATTGAATGCAAGTTTATTTACGGTACAACTTCAGAAATAATTGCCTTACAGATATTTATATCTATTGATCATGAGAATTATTTTATGTAAAGCCCCAACAGCAAATCAGTTGCAATCTTTGTATTGGATTTATGTTAACTCTACTGTCGGCATCTAAATAAGAGTCAATTCTATTCTATTCACGTATCTAAAATATCCTAAAACAGGTGACCATGGTTGTGTTGAGCACAACTCAATGTGGGAGATGAAACCCATTTGTTGGGGACTATTTTTAGAGAGGGAGTAATACACAAATAGGACATTTGTGAGTACTAACAGCAGGAGCTACTGTATCATTGATACTGCATTAGTAATGCCTCAAAATAAATTACAGTGTTTATGGTAATGAAGCGCTGGGATGTTTATGGTCACATCTCACTCCGACTCTTTGTCTCCCTCTATCTATGACAGGCAGTCACGCGACATGAAGGGCTTAATTGCCACATTGTCAGTAACTCCTAAAACACACAGTCTTGCATTGACACCAACAGTGGTATCTGGACCTGCACTTCATTGATATACTCCTGATGGAATACATGTGCTGAGACAGTCCACATAGATACTTTGTAAAGGCTCTTCAGTTGAACTGCAGTGCACCGGTCAGCCACCGTTATTTGTTTTCCTACTGCAGTTCAGCGTCCCACTGTCCTCACAGGTAGTTTATATAAGTAGGTCAACAATGTCAGCAGTTTAGAGGTATTTTAACATCGGGGACAAAGGCAGGAGCAAGACTGACTGTAAGATGTGTCCTCTCAGTGTAAAAGCACAGTGGAGAGATGAAGCACTCATACACCAGCAGGTAACGTCTTGTTGAGAATTATTCAACATTATGTTTTGTACTATGCTTTTTATTGAACCATAGTGGCAAACAATTTAAAGTAAGTGACATTTTCACCACTGGAAAGGAGGAGACAATGTTTAAATTTAAATATAAATATTTCAATAAATTAAAGGCTCTGCTTTCTTCCTGTTCATTATATCATTGACTATATTCATAATTGTATTTATATAATGTCTGTTGTGAAAGTGTCAGTTTCATTTGAGAAGACTTGTTTCCGTTTGGATTAAAAAGCCTTCTGTTATTGAGAAGAAATTAAAACCGGCTGAAAGCATTTTCCTACTTAGTGTCCTCTCCGTGGTACGGGCTGAGCTCACGCTCACACACGCACACACACCAACCACCACTTTTTATTGTTGACAGTACTCTTGTCAGCTTGTTTAGTGAAAACCCTACTATCAACCCAAAGCAGAGCAGTGTCCTCTCACTGTGTGCTGCTGTAATTAACCGCCTATTCAGAGGTGTCTCTCATTAGGGGCATATATTATATACTACTGAGCACAAACAACTCCTCCAGCCTTTGGCCCATTAGCTTCATATTAACTGCTTTTACAAAATGTGCCAATATGACCTTTGTAAACCTGCCTAAAAAATTGTTCAGTTTTGTTACCTTGAAAAGAAAACATTATGAAATGAAGATGAGGAGAAGGAATTAGATGTCACCACTCTGTCTCTGTCTTTGAACTGCTCCATCAGCCCTAACTGCTGCTGCTAAATAAACATACTGTTAGGAGAAATCTCTAAACCTAATAAGCAGATTTTCCAAAAAACAAATTCACACCAAATCTTACCAACTATTGGTATTTCACAAACACTGCAATCACTGTAATCAATACAATAAGGTTTGGTGTAGTCTTCTGCTGTGCTCTGCATGTTTGTTGTTGTATCCATGACAGCGGAGCTTGGACAATCCTGCCAACATAAGGGATACTCCCACATGTCCAATCAGAGTGAAGAGACGAATGAGCTTCATGACAGTTTAGATTTTAGTATTGGTCCAGGTTGGAGCAGGCCCTAATTTTTTTTTTCATGAACTGAGAAAACTATGATATAACTCAAATCCAACAGCCAGGTCATTCTTTTCTGCTATAGTCAACCTCTACAATTTGCAAATATAAAGTTTAGTTATGAATCATAAAGGATCTGGAACCCATTAGTAGACAGTTAGCTGGTCTGCCACTGATCCAGTAAAATGACCTTGATGGCCCAGTATCAAAACAAAAACACTGTAACATTTTGCCTCTGGGAAATGTCTACGGGTAAATTTAATAAAAACTGCCAACTATCTTTTGGCAAACCCGTCAGCTATGTGTCTTCTGGCTAACTTCAAGATATTTTCTGAGCTAACTTAAACTTAACTTGCTATTATTTACTAAATTTTAGCCGAGTATGAGCTTAGCTTAGTTACATTTTGTTAATTTAGCTAATAATTAGCTATATAGCTTTTTCTAGGCCAACAGGGTTTAGTAGAAAATTGCAAATGCAGAATAAATATTTATGATTTTATTAACAAAATATTTGGCTTCCCTTAAAAAAGTCTGGAGATCACTGAGAAGTTGAGGAAACTGTTGACATTTAAAGAAGCATGAAAACGTAGGCTGTTCTTCATTTTCCTTCATGACGTTAGGTTCAAAAACTGCTGGACAGCAGTTATTTTTTTGCATTTACTGCTGAATGCTGACATATCTCAGATGCACAATCCCAAGTTTGCAACATATGCATTCAGTTAAAATTTGGAGTGTCCGAGCACAGGCTGATATAACACTGGTGACATCATCCTGGTTGTTTTGCCAGATTGTTAAAAACTCCCTCAAGCACTACTGAACAGATTACTCACGTTTTTTCTCCTGCTAGCGACTTGTTCTGTGCTTTGATTTCTCTGCTTTAAACCTATAATAATGTCCGGAAAATTCACATGAAAGAAAAGTAATTCATCTAGAAAACAAATTATTTTTAGTTCATGTTAGATTAAAAATTCAGACCCAAGACCTCAACTTGAACAAAATTAATGACAACATACTTAAAACATTAAAAGTCAAAATCTATAGTTGGGTTAATGCAAGTTTGGTTTTATTATTCTTTTGTTCCTTCTAAGAGGCTGTTTTTTTGGGGCAATAGTTTAGTTTTTAAGCATGAGGTCACTTATTGTGACTGAAATTTTAATGATCTGCTGGTGAAAAACATCCTTGCAGCATTTCTGCAACATCACAACACACTCATCTGGTTTGTGCTCTACAAAGTAACTCAATACACGTTCTTGGCCAGTGCCCAGCTGCACAAAGCACAAGGGTTTGAAGTTTTGTTTCTAAGTTTGTGTTTGAATCGTGAACTCCCACGGCTCTCCCTGCAGCTGCTAAAGTATGAAGATGTGTGTAAGCAGGGCTGTGTGTGTGTGTGTGTGTGTGTTGAATGCACAGTGTGAGGGGCTGAATGTAAAGTATGCTGTATTTATGAACGCACAAATCATTCAGCCTTACTGTGCTTACAATAAATGTTGAGAAGACGATAGTCAGCACCAGTGAGATTCAAGGGGCGTACAAGCAAACAAACACAAGTTTAAGAAAAGTGTGATGCAATCTTATCTGCCTGGACTCCCCTAACTACCAGGAACCAACCCTGAGACAAACAGTGAGTGGGGAGGAGTAAAGAGGAAACTTGGCGTGTGTTTGAGCAGCTTGATTGCAGCTGAGAGAGGGGTCATGTCCACAGAGAGGGATTGAAACGGGCTATTTCTGGGCCTGGCCCCCTGTCCCCTCGCTCACATACAATCATGCATCATCCATACCCTTCAGTATCTCTGCTCATCCATCTCAGTCTGCTTATCACAGGGCTCACTTGTACACTTCCCGCCAAGACATATGGATACGCAATTTTATGTTTGACACCGTCGGATGGGAGTCGTGAGGTGGCTGGGAGTGTCAAAGACAGTGAGCAATCAGAGCGAGGAAAGAGAGGAAGAAAATGGCTGCATCATGTTTTGTCCCTTGATTTCTCCTGTGTGTGATTGTGCTGTAGTTCAGGAGTTTGTTCCGGCTGCTGCAGCACGGGCTGTGTGACAAACACTTGGTTAAATCATACCTGATTCTACACTGAAGGATAATTCACTAATTCAATTTTGCACTACGAGAAAGCAACACTCTGATCCATTGTGGTGTCAACAGTGGCAGTCGGTTCACTTCATTTGTCTGGAACAGAACAACCAACCAATCAAATCGTTGCCAGCGCAGTGTCCCTGAACTCCTCTTCTCACTCATCACGATAATGAGTGGGGGGATGGGCCGAGCAGGTGGTGGCCTATGAACATTTTTACAATCCTAAGAGAGAAATAGAGATACATATCACTTCCTTCATTGGGCCTGGTGCCAGCTGAGTAGCCATAACTTATTCCCTTAAACCTGGCTGGGCTCATGTGTGGAGAATCTGCAGAGATCTCTAAGCTGGCGTCATTTCACCACAGCTAAAAGAAACATGGAGGATGGAAAATGTGCAGCCAGGTCATCCTTCTTCTCCCCTCGAGCACTCAGTAACTCTGCAGCTACAGCTCAGTCTGTCTGCTACGTAGCCTGTTACATGTGAACATGTAAAAAACAGGGGAGTGGGGCAGGGGTCAAAATCCTTCAAATATCTTTGAAGTAACTGTAAAGTCTGTAATGTCCATCAACTAGTCACCAAATCCCAGGGTGGGTTACATCAGGAAGGGCATACACCGTATGTAACAAATTATTCTTTATATACTACCACTGTGGTGAGTCCTGATTAAGAAAGAAGCTAAAAGAGACTCTCTGTATTTGTGCCATTCATATTCTAAATGTGTAAAAAAAAAAAAAAGTTTAAGGCATGCTACTACGAGTACTACAAGTACTACGCAGGCCTTATTTGCCGGCTCATGTTATCACAGAAAACATCTGGACCTAATAAGTTGCGAGACGCTCGGCACCTGTTATTTTTCATCAGGTTGAGAGATTCTCTGAGGCATGAAGGACAAACACCTCGACTCTTCTACAACTCACACACGTTGTGTTTGGAGGATGGACTGATTCAGCTTTGCCCTCAATGTGCACAGCGGCCACCGAGCATCCCTTTCCTCTTGACATTTTTAAGAGGCACTTTCAAGCTGGATTAATGCTGTCCAATGTACACGGTACCAGTCCTCATCATCAGAGAATTTTCCACGTTTTTGGCAGGAACAAAATGGCACCAGTGAATGATTATCCCAAAAAGAGCAGTTCTTGTCTGTTTATGCTACAGAGCCACTGTACTGACAAAGTGCCACCACCCAGGCAGTTTTCTACTGGAACTGGAAACATCTGCAGACCCGAATGCAGTGTCGGACAGCAGCAACACCTCTGTCCTTGAGGCATGTTAAATCCCTCAAGGACAAAACATTAATTACATTCAATGACCCCGTAACCATGAACATGCAGTTTACAGCTGCGATATGTTTCTATAAACCAATGATCTGTGAAAGCAAATGATTCTACTTCCAAAAAAAACCAATACTACTTATAAATGTATTTAATGACATGCAACGCCAATTACTCCTTAGAGTCACAGATTGCTCTACGTACAATAATGACCAAGGAGCCATAAAAAAAATCATCTTATGAAGACAGCGGACAGATTCAGCGCTATTGTTTTGTGAAGTGAAAAATCCAAAATCCAAATAACAACTTATCCGGCTGAAAATGTTGCTTTAATTTTACCATTTTCTGTGCATATTTTAAGAACCACTATCTGTGGGAAAAAAAGCTAAACTTTGGTCCAACTTAGATTGGATTATTCAACTGTTTGCAACTGAGGCCCACTAATGGAGCATGTTAGCAGTTAGCTCATCTCTGTATTAAAAGATCTAATCTGGGACGTATTATTTCTTCACTTCTGTGGCATTGGAACTGTGTGTTTTTGTAAATTATTCTCTGTATACATGTTGTGCATAATGAACAGTTTACTTTATTTGAGAGAGAAAAAAAAGAAAATGGTTAGATTAAATAGTAGTTATTTATTAAGCACTTAATACCACCTACACCTAAAGAGTGGGTGATACAAACTAACTTGCACGAGTGCCTGATCAAAATGAACGACAATAGATTAAGGATTATCTATCTGGGTCTTTTTGTTGTCTTTTCCTCTTAGACACACTAAAGGCAGAAAGTAGAAGGAAAATCTGAGCCTCACGTGGACGACGTCTCATACACACACACTCTGTGTTGGTCAGTGGTGTTGGTGTAGTCTTACCTGGATAAAAGTCTTTGGATTTGGACAGCTTAATAGTGGCACCCGTCTCTTTCTGCAGTTGTACGATGGTCTGGCCGCCCTTGCCAATTATAGAGCCGGCTGCATAGCTGGGGATCAGCACCTTCAGGAAGTACTCACCCTCCTCTGGGGAAGGAGGAACACAAAGTGGTAAAGGTTTACATCAGACAAAAAAAAAAAGAAGAAAGTACCTGTGGACATCATCTCATACACTGTATTAGCACCAAGCTGTCGAAACCCAGAACGAACAGTAAAAGAAAAATCCCACACGGACACATTAACAAATTACAAGAATTAATGCACAATTGTGTACAGATTTAGAGGACTTTACTGAGTTTCCAGTACATTCATGTTTTATTGGAGATAGGTGACATGTTCTGGGTCCTGTCCCAGATTTCTTGTAGAGTAAATGATGACCTCCTTTCCAGTTTGCAGAGATCTAATTTTAACTGTTTTCAAGGAGTTTTAGCAACCTCTGTCCAAATACAAAGTCAAGACACACCTGAACCAAAAGCAAGGAGAATCAACACTTGTCTGAACGGAACAGTTCCCACTGCACTGACAGACAAATAGCACAGGAGACAGAACGCAAACTCATGAAGCAATTATCAAGACGGTTGATTAATGCCAATACAGAGTGATCCTTTGTAATTAACAGACGTGAGAAGAACATATGGGCTCCAATCCCACAGATTTGTCCGCAGGATATTGTGCCAAGTTGGTCTAAATCTCCATTTTGGAAGGAGATTACTGTGGCTTACAGTGACTTCAACCGTTCAGTGATTGACAGTATTTCAGTCTGTAGAATTTGCAGCCACACATCCTTCACTCTTTCACTGGGGAAAGTTCCCTTTTCCAGCCGTTTCTAATTAAGAATTAATCAGCACCAAAGTGGGTGAAGTATCTGTCCAGGAAAACCCTGATCACATTAAGTGCACTAATCTAGTAAAAGGCAATCAACCACATATTGAGCTTACAGCTAAATATAATACAAGAGCCTGCCAAGGAGGCATCAGAAATAATTCATTTCCGACCGTACATGGTTCCCTGTTGCATATTAAACATTTTGTTAAACAATTGGTTAAGTTCCAAGCTAAATATCCTGAAGGACTGATAGGAATAGGCTCTGTGTGGTGATTTCGATGCAGTGACGTCATGTTGGCTATAGCTCAGACTCCTCAAGGGTGACGCCACGGAAGCGGTCGGAGATGCAAAGCTCACGTCCACATTTAAATGGTCGGATTTCTTGTTTGAATTTGAAACAGTGAGGATTTGTCCAGTTTTTACCACGTCTCACAAGAGTCTGTCTACACACTACGGTGCGTCCTGTGGGTATTAAAGTGTGTCAGATATGAGTGGGGGCATGCAATGGGCTTAGTAGTGGTGGGAGTCAGATGGATGGAGGCGTGCCACCCTGGATTTAACCAACCTGTTGCCTCTGTAATGCATTCATTAGATTCAGATGTAAATGAACATGGCACTGTGACATGAAGGAGTTTCACAGCCTACAAGTTCATGCTTCTCCTTATTGCATTAATATGCCCCTCATGTTCCATTCAGACACAGGCTGATTTTGACTATATCGCCCATTAACAATGCCTCTGACAAATATTTGACAATAGCACGATTGTTAAATTAATTTCTCTTTTTATTCTAATTAAGTAGCTGTAGTTCTCATCCACATTCCCAAATCCCAGAACATCTTATATCCACATTTGTTTGTCAGCACCATTTTCACTCCCCCATCGAAAGCTTAAAGGTTCAGGTCAATTCTCTGACATCATTTACACAAAAGAAATAGAAAATTTCTCTTGTACGATGACATCATGATACAAATATTGATCACCTCTCGCTTTCTACTGGTATATAAAATGTATCGCTACATTGCAGCCCACACTCTGCTTTTCACAGAAACGAATAACAATAAAATGACCTTGGTGAAAGAATAAAGATCATGCTTGACTGATATGGTCGCCATAAAGCTTTGGAACACTCACTCCGTGCACCAGACCCTGACGTTACATTTAATTACTAATGACGCTGACTGCAGAATCTAAACATACAAAGACCTGTTGTTGACAGACAAGCCCAAAACCATTGCGTAACTTTAAGCTCATCTTCAAGGAGTAAAGGCAGCAGCGGAGGAAGCGGCTGAGACACAGTCACGTTTGCTGTCATTACTCAATAATTAATTCTGTCCCAGTGTCTGAGATCACAGTAACAGGTTTTAATGGCGTCATGTGGTAGAGTAAACATGGCAATCTGTTGCTGCAGTCCGCCAGGGAGAAGGAGCAGTGGGAGACATTGGGAAGCTGAGCCAGTGGGGTGTGAGTTCAAACCCCTGCCTCCAATACTGCAAGGATGGCTTGGAGGAGAATCACATACACTGAGCCAAATGCGTTTAGTTAAGTCACTCAAGGGGGGTGGGTCAGGAGGAAATGCCTTGTGACTGTCCTCCCTCCTTCTCACAACCCTTCCAAGTATCCATTCTGCATTTCAATGGACTAACCTGTCCTGACTGACAGCAGAGATGACGGAACGGAAAAATGAGTTAACTCGGACAAATGAGCTTTTGGTGTATTAAACTACACGTAGTCTAGCATGATGGATAAATTCAACAAGTCAGACAAAAAGAGTTTGACGCTTACCCATTTTCAGATCTGCTGCTTCTCAAGTCCTCTGTCAGATCGCCATCAATGCCGGGACACAATCTCTAAAGGGGATCTTATTAGCCTAGACATAGGTACAATGGTAGTGTTGAGGAATGCGGCCAGTCGACCTTTTTCACCGAGGTTTAATTCATCAGTGGGTGCAGAAAAAGAAATTTCACCGCAGCATCCCAGCCATGCCTGCAGCTGGCCAGAGCCTCAATTGTCTGAGAAAATGCTAATGCAGGCTCTCAGTGTTTTCAGTGAGAGACGGCACGCATTGTTCAAGCCTGCATCGGTTTGAAGGAGGGGGGGTCTTCCCTGCCGCATCACCCTTTTCACTGCTCTCATCCATATTCATCGAGTAGCCTGTCCGTCTGCAGCACTACGCAGGACTGACACCTCACATGGCCAATGGGCAGCTTCCTTCCTGCAACACGTCATGTCCCCACCTCCCGATGCCGGTCCCAAAAAATTGAATTTCTTTCTCTACTCCGCCTCTTTTGACGCAGCACTATAAAGTATGGCAGTCCATTCACTCACTTTTTTCGCAGAAAGTGACAAAGGTGAAGAGGATGAGTGAGCGGACATCAGTGGTGAATGGGGAAGCGTATATAGTGACCTTCAACAGTGGCTGGAGAGGTGTATGGATAAGATTAGCAGTTAATAAAGGAGCTGGAGGAGGAGTGATCTGAGCCAGCGTGCCTTACGCCGCCCACCCTCCTCTCTTCCTTTCCCCCACCCCATCCCTTAGACGGCCATGTTTGAGAGGGCGGAGGGGCTCATCAACCATTGCAAATGGCAGTGCCGCAGAATGGTGGAGGGGGGATGATGAAGCCAATCACTACGCCTATAAATCCAACGACGGGAGGTATCTTAAGTGTGTGAAAACTGCATTGTGCATGCCTGTCACTGTCTGTGCGTGAACACGGTACCTAGGTTGTATTTTTTTTTTCTACATAGTGTTTTTGCGAGAACCTGTAAAAAAGAAAATCCTCTTATTCCTGGCTATTGATATCTTCCCTCCACACATGAGACGTTCAGTGTATGGCCCATTTGTTCAAAAATAAACCCCTTCCAAAAAATTCTATGAGTGCTATACCCTTAAAAAGATGCGCTGGTAAATAGACAGAGCCTCTCTGTAGACTTCTCTCCCTCTCCTGGTCTATCTATCTCCTTTTTTTCCCCCTTCTCTTTCTCTCTTTCAGTGCCACCTGGCAAATTCACAGTCCACTCACGTTACATCACTCTGCAAGGGCACCTGTGTCCTTCCCACCAAAAATTAAAAAAAAATACAGCTCCCATTCCGCTGCCAGCCTTTCCATTAGCAACATTATGAGATCATACCTAATCCCTCAGCCCCAGAACCTTTTGGAAGGTGTGTGCCTGCCAGCAACATGGGCTCAGAGTATGGGTAATTAGAAAAAGAAATGAATGAAAGATGCACACTTGGAGGTGAAAGAGGCAGTGCTGATAAAAGAGGAGTAATTTCCCTCATTGGGTGTCCACAGCTTTTAATGCACAATGAGAGTCTGAGCTTTGAAAGAGCACAGTCTTTCTCCTCTTTGTTGTAGCTGCCAGTCATGTTAATGATCAGTTTGGTTGGAATAACGTGATCAATATCAGACACAGTCAGGGGGACGGGGTGGGTGATTACAGGGATGGTTCAGTGTAAGGCTGTCTCCCACTGCTGCCAGACAGGCTGTAGGTCTGCAGTGTTGCATTTAATGCATAGTACGCACGCACACCAAAAGTCTGGTGTTGACGATAAAACACAGAACTCGCTTGAAGACGCTGAGATTATTAAAACGTTTTTGCAGGAAAAAAAGTAATCTGATGCTGCATTTTATGCAAGTGCTGCTGTTCAAATCTACGTAACATTTGCCATGTTTGATTATTTACATAATGAACACATAATATTGATAATATTGATCTAATAGACTACTATTATAGAGCAGCAGATTAATTGCATAAAACAATTGATTTTCTTACAAGTGGAAATTAATTAAAAGACGGCGTCATTTATTTATCTGACACTTTTAGCTGCCAGTGACAAATAATTAAAAGTCCCTCACCCGTGACTCAACAACTAAAGACATTATTTTATCTGTTCTGGCCAATTACTTCATATCATTTATTTTTAAATGTCATTCAACATGATTGTGGCAGTAAACTATATATTACATAGGCTATTACACACTGTTTGCCATTATAATTTGTAGAAGGAACATTGCCTTAACAAATAAGACTGTAAAAAGTCAGCCACTGTCGTTTCTTCTATTGACCACACTCTTGATGGAGATACTGAAAGAAAATGTCTGAAAAAAATACATTTTTGTTACTGGTTAAAGTTTCTCCAAATTTAAAGGCAAAAATATGGTGTGACTATTCTGTTAGACACTGCTTCAGTAGTGCTAACGGACGACATATGGAGGCCGAATGTGCTCTAAAATACTATCTGCTGGCACGAGGGTCTGTGTGTGCCCTTCTGAAATAACAATTCTCAGGTGCAGTGATGTGCAGCAAAGATGCACTCATGCTGCTCGAAACAGGATATAATGCTACTGTCACTGAATGGCCGAGTGTACGCGTGTGTGTGCGAGTGTGTGTGACACAAAGAGGGACAAATGTTAGATAGAACATATGGTGAAGAAACCGCCTTGTCTCTGAGGATGTCTAATTAACATCAAGTTGTTGAATAAGAGCTCCCCCTGCACAGCACACAAGAATCACCAGCTGAATAAGACTTACAGTAACTGACAAACTGAATCAGCTGTTATCCCATTTATCACACGTCAACCTGCACATGTACATAGATTTTTCACCATGACAAAAACCAAAATCATCTTAATCTCTACAATTTATTTACTTTACAAGGGATTTTAAGTCAAGAACCTAACTTTCCAGTAAAAAAACTCTTCATCTTTAGCAATTGCACCCATCTTAATTAGCACACTAGTAGTTGTAGTCACAAACAGAGGTCTAGCTCAACCCACAACCTATAAATAACTATTGTTTGGTGCTGACTTAGTCTGCAATGGTGTTGGATGTGTCATTTATAGTTGTGGTGTGAAAGGGACCAAAATAGGACAGACGAAGCAGGTAAAAGCCCATGACCCTGAACAGGGACACTCCTTCAGGAGCTAACGTTGGACGTCAGAATTTACAATTTGGTAAGAATTGTCTTACATTATACTGTAGGCCGTAGAGTACAGAAGACTGAAATGACACTGGGGTGAAATCACAATACCTCTGGTTTGCTGTGGTTCAGCTGGGATCCCCCTGGGCCTCATCTCAGCAGAGGAAGTGTTGTAGAGAAGTGAGAAAGAAAAAGAAAAGTGTCCCAGGTTCTTATCCCCCTTATCCCAACCCTGGTAAATGTACCAGGAAATGCATTAAACTGGAATTAAGTCATTACATGGATAATCTGTTCTGGTGCTCCCTGATAAAGCAAATAGACAAAGGACATGTGGTTCTGTACCTAGTACTGTTCTTAGTTTTTCCTTTTTCCACCTCAGACACACATTCAGCTCCTGACATTGTTCATTCATGAACTAATTAGTTGCTAAATTAACATATTCTGAGCTTTGGAACATTTTATGAGCCGACAAAAATCATTGCAAGCAAAGAAAAGTTTTGATTCTGATTTAATAAAAATAAAATGTGAAGCTTTTGTCATTTGACTTAAATGTGAACGGGAGTGAAACAGAACAATATTTTTCACAGGATTCTTTAGAGAGTTGTCACTGCAGGTGGAGAACGCCAATCATCAGCATCTGATGGCTGTGGTTTTCAGTCTGCGATGACAACATTCAGCACGTGTACTGTATATGGTCAGAATCTAGGTGGCATGGCTATATATGAGATATACTGTGTATCAGATCAAAATCTCAATGAGCAGCCAGATAATGTTGTAGTAAATAGATATGAGTATCCAAACAACCTTAAACAATGTAGATCATCAGTCCTGGGGCCACAGAAGTTCTCAGCTCAGGACTTAATGCTGATGTTGGTAACTGTTGGCTTTATGGGGGAAAACACTAGGAGTTTGAAAAGAAGTTTTAGCCATTACAGGTGATTCTTCACTGACCTCCCCACCTACTGGAGGCAGGTGAGTGAGTTCATCCCTAAGGCTGACCTGGGCTGAGGAGGTCAGAGCTGCTGGCTCAGTGGCTGCCGTGTGTGACGTCATGGTCATTAACTATCACTTTTTTTGCACAGATGCTAGGTGGTCGTGTTGGCCTGACTTACACAGATCAGCTTTTATTTCATTCCTTCCTGTGCGAGGACTGCAGTCAAACTCAATAGTTACTAGTAGTCGCCGGGTGAGAGTGTACCGAGAACCCGGGTCAGTTAAAAAAAAAAAACATGCAAACTCCGAAAAGGACTGTCAGTTATTGCCGGGAATCGAACCGGTATTCTCGTTGCTGTGAAGGAACGGCACTAACTACTCAGTCCGTTGCACTTCTAACTGTAAATACACAACAAGATGGTGATGAGTTGCGTTCTGCTTCTCTTACCTCCGACGTTGGTGCGCTTGTTGGTACCTCCGGCCTCCTCCGCCGGAGTTTCCAGCGGCCGTTTGCGGGAGTCCGGGTTTTCAGCGTCCATGTGGCTCTGCTGCAGGCTGTGCAGGCTGGGGTTGGTGTAAATCCCGTTGTGGTCCACCGCTGCCCCTCCACCACCGGCCATCATCATCATCTTCTTTTTTTCTTTCCCACACGAGAGACAATTTTGCGCTAAAATCCCTGTTTTCCTCCTGTCGCTAAGACACAGACACGCGCACACGCACGGGGCGCATTCACGGCCAGCTCATCGCCTAAAAACGCAAAGTGAACGACAAGTTGAGATGTGTGTAACTGCTGTAAACGGCAGCACAGAGGCTGGACAACAGAGGGGTCGGGGGTCGTTCTCCCCTTCTCCCGCTGCTCGGGCAGCGTTGCACCTCTCTGCGTCTGTGTCTCACAGCTAAATATAACAATCAGAGGGAGAAAAGCGCTCCTTGAAGGCGTCGCTCCAGGACCAGCAGTGTGTTCAGTATTATATTGTTGACGCGCAGAAATGAGGCTCCTTAAAAATAAATGTGGTCACACGTTCAGCTGCCGCGGAGACAAGTGCAGAGCAGGAGGTGCAGGCAGGCTTTCTGAAGTCATCCTCTCGCCGTGTCTCCGTCAGGTCCTCGGTGTGTGATTAGTGCAGCTGTTGTTATTGTTGCCTTGCCTTTGTAGTCAGAGGGAAGAGTCGCTGTAGTTTCACAGTCAGACAGGACTACAGTGCCACTGGGGGGCCAAAAGACGGAGACATTTACAAGAGTTTGCAATAACTGTCCGCCCTAATAAAGAGAATAACAAACAAATGTGATTAGATTATGGTCAATTGTATTAGTTGTTCAAAAACAATGTAGAAAAAACATGTTTCAAAGGACTGTGTGGTCTAAAGGCAATTGCGCCCCCAAGGGGTGGCCCTTGGGAATTTGCTGCGACCCCAGAGCACCAACTCCTACTAGGCTCAATGGACTGCATATTTCCCATGTCAATATGTATTTATTTTATTTACCTTTAAGTTCATATTATTATTATTTTGATGTCTCTTGTAAAAGACAGGCCTCAGCGGAGACTTGCTGCTTAAACAAAAGTAAAAATAAATAAAATACCCCTGATTCTGCCTGACAAAAGTCAGACAAAAGTCTAATCTGGGTAAACTGAATATGACTTGTTACAGACAGTTAGTTATTAGTGTTTATTAAACTACTAACTATATATGTTAGTGTATTATTATTAAAGTTAACCTAAAATTAGTATAGTCAAATTCTGATACAGTTTTTTTAACAGTCTTACTCTGCAGTTTTCCATTTGGTTTGATGCAGTATGATTTTTTTAAAACAATGACTGTGATTCATTGAAGAATGCTTGTGATGGAACATTGAGTTATTTGACTTAATGGAAGTCACATAACTGCTGGAAACATTGACGATAATGACTTTTCAATGTGCTACACAACAGTTCAGTTAGGTTTAAAGTAAACACACAAAACAAAACCTTACGTTGATGTCATGTATATTTAATGTATAATTGTATTATGTACAGTATATTTAATGTATAATTGTATTATGTTTTATGTTATAGGTTTTAGGTTTTATGTTACAGTACTTGCATGAATTGGACCTGTTGCTAATAACTAGCAGAGACAGTAAACCTTCTCCCTATGTCTGTAATCATGGCAACAGCTGACTCTGCAGGAAGAGACACACCTTCGAGAAATCTCAAGGCACAGTGTAAAGCAATAACGGTACAAAGGGGAAAGAATGCCGGTGTTTTGCTCATTCTGATGATGTATGAGCAAAACACTCCTTGGTCTTCGCTAGAACATCTTTCTCCTCGGAGTCTTGAACTTTGGCTGGCACTGGCCCACAGCCAGCTGTCAGTGCTGACACCCTCTGTGTTAGTCGCTCCAGGACCACATCAGCAGTGCAGGTGAGGCTGTGCTGCACAGACAAACAATATCAACATCAAACATGATGAGTGATGGTAGGTGTGAGACGGTGTGCTGGGTGATGAGCTATGGCTGCATTAATAGCCATGCATACATATACATATAATAATCCCTCGCATCTTACACTGCTCTTCACCAGTAGATGTCAGTAAAAGTCACCCTGCAGTAATGCAGATTATAATTTTGGTCAAGTGTAGTGATGCAGTAACACACACACCTGTAAGATATGCAGTCCCTTCAGGGTAAGAACAGCCAGCTCTCTCACACCGTCCCCTGTCAAATCTAGATAGTTGATGGACAGCAAAGGACTGGTGAAGCTCCGCCTCCACTGCAGCTGAAACTGTCGACTCCCTGCCGGACTGAATTTGTAGCACTGAAGTTCCTGCAGGGCAGACACGTGGACAGTACTGTTATTTTCAACACCTCAGCAGCATCAGTTGATCACGACACGTCCCTCCCTGTTACAGTCCATCAGTTTTTGCTCCTACTGTTCGTGTTAAATCAGGCGTAAAGCTGTTGATGATCTCAGCTGTAACAGTGGAAGAATGATAATAGATAGTGATGGTGAAGATAATGAAATGTCAACATGTTTCACATTTGTCCTCCTCTGTCACAACAGACTGTAGATACACACAGTAGATGTCGTTGCTTTTAAGTGTGCAAAACAAAAATCAAATTTGAACAAAACAAACCTTTACTTCAGAAGATAATCAACAGTTCAACACTTTGCCAACTAATGTATTGCCCTGGTGTACTACCTTTTGTCCAATATCTCACTGTTACAACCACTAAACAGTATTTTAGTACTACAATATAATGTTTTTAGCCTAATTTACTACTAAGTCTATTTTTAACAGTGAAATACTGTATGTAGCAATTTACTGGACAAAAACTTCCAGATTTTTCTCCTCACAGATATAACAGTTGATCTTTAAAGAGAACTCCTGACCTGTCCATATGTACCAAGTAAGACTTCCTTTTGTCCATCAAAATCCAGGTCGATGACCAGAGCGCAGAGCACTGCGTCACAGTGGTCACTTTCAGAGAGACATGTAGAGCGAGACAAACCATACTCTTGAACATCTCTGAAAAAGAACACCGAGCCAATTATTACTGTTCTCTTCACACTTACCAATACATTAAAGTTACAAGATGAAAATGCCACAGAAAATACAGAAAAATACACTAGAAAAACAAGGTACAACACGTCAGTTTTTACCAACAATAACCCCATTCCCCTGAATACTCGCTATTTAAACTGCATTCAAATATAGATGTAGGACCTCTAGAAGACTATCTGGTTTTTACCTGTACACAACTGCCACCTGAATGGTGCTGGTAACTAGAAGGTTGTAGCTCTCCTTTTTGACACCTAAAACAAAAAAGCAGCCATATTTAGATTACAAAAAAACAGAATAAAATAAATAATAAACCTGCAGATCAGTTAAATACCCGTGTCGTTGCTTGTGCAGACGTTCAGAGGAAACAGCAGGACTGTAGAGATTGGACTGTCAAACTGGACCCTCCAGCTCTGCAAAACCTCTAGTAGAACAGACAAGATCATCAAAACACATTGAGAAATAGTAAATAAGTTGTCGCTCCGTGTGACATACATCAACTACAATGAAAAGCCTCTTTAAATCCGACTTCCTGCTTAGATCTGTTCATAACAAATGCTGAACTGAATTTATTACCACTGTCTAGTCTGTATGATCGTTAAAATTTCTGTTGAATGAAAAATAATTAATATCCCTGTTCATGAGTGTAGAGATGCTGTAATTGTCAGTGGAGACTCCCACTGTTCAACTCTGAGCTGCATCACTTCACCAATAAGCCTGTGTTATTGCTGCTGCCTCGTTGGACGTTCTCAGCACTTCATTTCAAATGGAAAGCGGTAAAAACAACAGTGCATAAATGCTGAGCAGACTTGACTGTATTGGTTTAAATATTGGATTTTGTTTAAATGTAACTGAGTGGGATGGAGGCAGTGAGGCCGTTTAATTCCTCTTTATTTCCTAAGAGACTGAAGCAGTCAGACATAAACGCAGTGAGTCAAGTACATGAAGTCGATGACTCAAAAGAAAGTTTTCTTTTCCTGATGTGGCCGTCTGTGACTGTGGTGATAATCATGTGCTACAGAGGAAGAAGACTGATCACGTCCAGGACCTCCTTGTACATCTGAATGCTTCAGGAGAGTTCAGAATAGGAACAGACAAGGTGCTACGAGATGAAGTTTTGATTTTATTTCAATTTGATGAGAAATGCCACTGATAAATCAAATGATATTCTAAAAACCTGCCAACAACTATTGATTATTAACATTGATGTGCTGCACTAGCAAATTTAAAGAGTGATTAACTGTCTGAGTCAAAAAAGGGTCAAACAATTATCCGCAATTTTCATTGTTTAAATGTAAAGAATTTCATTATTTTGATATATAACGCACCCACCTGGTCCAGTCTGGTTTACCACAGCCAGCACAACACAGCCGTTCTGACAGCCGAACGCTGAGATACGCCGGCCGTCTGCTAAATTCAACACATCCATCCAGAGAACACTGTAAAAAAAGTACAGCACTGAGGGTCAAAAGCCATAAACACAACACAAAACAGATATTTCCTGATCCGTCAAGATCCACTGGTCTATTATGACAACTGATGTTTTTACAATTTTACAACTAAAACTCTGTTGCTATAGCACTCTGTGACAAGAAAAGCATACATTTGTTTGTATTCATGGACAAATTGTTTTCAAAGAATCCAATTTGACCACACTGTGAAAGAGTAGCACTTAGCACCCACCAAAGAAAGAGAAGGGAAGAATCTATTTAGTTATGTACTTTCATTTTCTGTGGATAAGTTAGAAACAACTTTACTTTATCGTCTGTGTTACATTTTAGACTTTTGGCAAAGATAAGATCAAAACATTACCAAATGTTTAGAACCGTTATCAACACAGTGCAGAGCGAAACACAGAGCAACTGACTTGCTAGGCAGCTGTTGTAGTTCAGGAAAAAGTTTCTCCACAGGTTGCTCTTCAAACTGGTGTAGGGAGGCATTCTGTTGGAAACAGAGGACATACTGTCAGGGTCAAATAAATCATGTCAATGTCATGTCAATGTCACGTTAAAAGTAGGTGCTGACATTTTAACCAAGCCTCTAGAAGAAAAATAAACAGTGCACTGCATACATAAAATATCCATACTTAATATTATAAGATAGAAAAAGATTTTTATGTCTTCAAATTAGCTGACCTCCTTATACAGGTGTATTCTCTGGTCATGGCCGCTGAGTAGAAACACCGTCTCACTGCCACCATCCTCACACTGCACTCTGACACAAAGAAAGACGGACAGAGAGAGAGAAAGAGAGATTATTTCTGCAGATTTTCTAAAAACAAAATATAGTCACATTTTATTTTATACATTTTTTAATGAAAAAAGTTTTCATGTAACTACAGAAAGGAGTTCAAACTACATTAAAGGGGCTCATGTAATCACTTCATAAAGCAGACTTTTTTCTTTTCATTTTTGTCATAATAAATATTTGGTTTGTTTTTAATGAGAGCAGTGAACTCACTCAGTGTGGTACAGCTGGAACGGTGTAAACTGCAGCTCCAGATTCAAACAACTTTCTGTTTACAGAAACACTAGCAGTCAGTAAAGACAGTGTGGTATAGTGAATATCAGACACACTGGGATTGTGCTTTACACTTACGAGCTATAGACTCCAGGTTGAACTCTGAACCGGGCTCATAATCACAGTAGATGTTTAGGAAAGGAGTGGCTTTATCACCAGAGTCCTGGTGGAAATCAATCAATGCAAAGGTTTAGTGCTTTTATTTTGGAGGGAATTTACCATTGTTAGCATTTTGTATGCATGCCAATGCTTTAAATGCTAACACATTTATTTAGCTATGTAAATACCTTAATAAACGTAATGCCGACCACCAGGCCTCTGTTGGGTGGAGATTTGTTGAAGGCATCAATGGATACAATTTCTGCATCAACTAAAAGAAGACAAAATAAATTCAATTTATATCATATAGATAAATATGCCCAATACCTGGTCCAAATATTCTACTGTTTCTCTTCTGCACACATAGTAACCTTTAATCTCCTGTATTTAGGACAGTCCTAAAGACCTATCTGTCAACCTGACTGTCACTACTGCAATAAAAAGGATGCCTAGTGCTTAACCTTGATGTATCTTCACCCCTGCACTGAACTTATCTGTAACTCATTCCATAAACCTGACATCACTGTTTTGATATCGTTGTACAACCCTGTACCATCATCCAGTACTTTTTTGCTCTCTTGACTGCTTCTTAAAATACCAGTTATATCTAGGCTGGCATCTACCAAACCACTGTTTTTTTAATTACCTGGGATGTATGTGAACTGGACCTCTTTGGCAACGGGTCTTATTTTGTTCTGCAGCTCCTGGTATCTGAAACACACCACCTTTCCTTTGAGAGTGGCTGCCAGCAACTCCTGCTCCCCGGCCTGACACAGCCCGTAAATGTTACTCTGCGACGGGAAGCGACTGAAACTGTCCTCCACAAAGGGATAGAGCTCACGGAGCATTCTGCCGACTGAGACTGTACAAACTGAGCTGCAGTGCTGAAGTGCTGTTAACGACACGCTAGATTAGGACAAATAAATAAAGAGTAAACCGGGGACGCCTATTAGCATATATGTAGAACGCTCAGTTTGTACCATATTCTTAAACAGCTATATTTAATTTGCTTTAAATTGCAATTTAGTTTCCCGTTTGTTCCAAAACAAACTTAACGGACTGACCTTTGGAAACACATCCAGGTTGTGCAAAGCTGCGTTCAATGAAATCAGAAATCGTGGCTTTCAATGTTATTTTGACGAAAAAGAGCTAAAGTTATGAAGGAAATGCGCTCTAAATCCTATTAATTGTTCTTTCAACATATATTATTTTAATTTTAAATGAATATGCCTGATATTTTTCTGTATTATTTATCGTAAATGTTAAAAAGTGTAATGTCTTGCACGTTTTTCTTGTTTTGTATTGGACAAAATGTTAATACTTGTCTTGTTAGCGAAATAAAAACATCAGTTCAATGAACAACAACTGATTACGTTAAACGGTAGACGTTAAATATAGTTAAAGTAAATAATTTAACGATTTTGTCCCCTGAATGACAATTTACACAGATTATTTTAAAGCGCCGCATTCTTTTTTACTTCATGCTGCAAATTGTAAATAGATTCAACGGTATATGTGTACTTTACTGCCGCACAGCGGTTAATGTTGACACCACATGGACTGGATTTGCATGGTTTGTTTAGTTTTAAGGCGTTTGGGGGCCAGTTCAACGAACGAAATGCTGTCATTACATCAAGTCTACCTTTCATCTGTTTCATGTTATCTTTTAATTTGACAAAAAAGAACAAAACAGTCATTCGTTGTATTGGCTAATGCCAATCACCTGGCATTATCACCTGCAGTCTTTGTCAACAACTGAGCATAAATATACAACAAATTTAGATCAAATTTTGCATATCAATTCAAATGATTAAGTAACGGTAAACAGACAGAAATAATAATTTACATTTTAACATGATAGTTACGAGAAATCTAAACTATATTTATAATTGTCCGCGCTTAGGGCTTTCCATTCATTTAGTCACATTTAGTCGAGTAATCTGTTATGTAGAAACCTGTCCACCAGATGTCAGTTTAACCTCGATCATGGATGCTACGGAAGAACCCTTGATAACTATCAACCTCAACTTCACAAATACGTATACTATACATAAAGATTGAATCCAATTGGTTTACAACTTCTTTTTTTACTTGTCCTTGTATAAACAGTAAATAAACATTATTATGGATAGTGTTCATCACTTTGTAACTGAATATGAGAGGTTTTCCAAACTGGTATTTTAAATTATTCTCCTGTGGAAGGAAATTCATTTGCAGTTTCGGTCAGATTTACCTCCAGCAAGGTTAAACTTTATCAGGTCATCTTTTGTGCAAGGTACACTATGGATAATATTGTACAAGTATGAGGACAAAAATGTACATTTGCATATATTACAAATGGTCTATTTATTGTTATGATAATGTCCTAGCCATCCTAAAGAGTCAGACACTTTTTTTCGTGCTACTGCTACTCATCAAATCATATTGTCGTGTGGCCCTGGCAGTGTGTGTCTGTGTGTTGGTGTGGTGTAAAGCAGAAGGACGTGAGGCCCTCAGAGCTGCTGCTGCTGCTGCTGCTGCTGCTGCTGCTGCAGCTTGTGTCAGTTCAGAGGAGACATTGTGGGCTTCGCCCCCGCTTCTCCTACTAATACCATCTGCTAATCCAAGTGCAGGATTACTGTCCACTGTAATCACTCATCCTCCACATTGACGCACCTCACCATACAGTGCAACTACTGGCTCACTACACACACACAAATAGCACACACATGCATGCACCTTAGTGTACAACATTTATTGTGTGTACTTGTAGTAAAGTCTGGCTCTGGTTATCGGTTCAGACGTGACAGATGTTAAGTTGTTGTTATTGGAATCTATAAAGTTGAACTGAGAAGTTGAACCATGACATCATCATAGTGGTTATGACTGAAGTTTCCTTCAAAGTACAAATTAATCAACATTTATATGGACTGACAATCAACATTCACTGACCAGTGTTATTTTCTCTCAGTTATGTCTAGTAAAGAAAATTAAACTGAATACCTTACAGTTCTTTAAGAAGCCAATAAAACCCACAACAATTTGGTCAGCATACATTTTCTTTACAACTATCTGGAGGCACTGTAACAGAGGAGGCAACATGTCAGGAAACTCTATAAAGGAGATCCATTTTACTATTGAACCCCTTTGAAACTTTGCTGATAAAACCAAAAGTCCATTATGTAAATGTAAGGCTGATACTTTTCATCCTTTACATCCTTTTCACCTGAAACAGTTTCTTATTTTGGGTTCATACATCAGGTGGTTCCCAAAGTTTTTTCTGTGGCGCCCCCTTTGGTAGGGTCAACGTCAACACGTTCATCACTATCGCCCAGAAAAATGTAAGTCCTGTGAACTGGAATTCTCTTTCGGAAGTAAAAGTTAGAAATCAGAGCAATGTCAAAGAACAAGTGATGACAGGAAGTACAATAAGACGTACCAGAGGCAGGAGGAAATACCAAATTAAAGAGAAAGTCAAGGATCTATTTTGAAAAAGGAGGGAGGAAAAAAATGAACGTGCGGGCCGTCGCAGGCTTGTGTCATTACGGTGGCGCCATTGTGGTCTTCGCCCCCGCTTCTCCTACTAATACCATCTGCTAATCCAAGTGCAGGATTACTGTCCACTGTAATCACTCATCCTCCACATTGACGCACCTCACCATACAGTGCAACTACTGGCTCACTACACACACACAAATAGCACACACATGCATGCACCTTAGTGTACAACATTTATTGTGTGTACTTGTAGTAAAGTCTGGCTCTGGTTATCGGTTCAGACGTGACAGATGTTAAGTTGTTGTTATTGGAATCTATAAAGTTGAACTGAGAAGTTGAACCATGACATCATCATAGTGGTTATGACTGAAGTTTCCTTCAAAGTACAAATTAATCAACATTTATATGGACTGACAATCAACATTCACTGACCAGTGTTATTTTCTCTCAGTTGTGTCTAGTAAAGAAAATTAAACTGAATACCTTACAGTTCTTTAAGAAGCCAATAAAACCCACAACAATTTGGTCAGCATACATTTTCTTTACAACTATCTGGAGGCACTGTAACAGAGGAGGCAACATGTCAGGAAACTCTATAAAGGAGATCCATTTTACTATTGAACCCCTTTGAAACTTTGCTGATAAAACCAAAAGTCCATTATGTAAATGTAAGGCTGATACTTTTCATCCTTTACATCCGTTTCACCTGAAATAGTTTCTTATTTTGGGTTCAGACATCAGGTGGTTCCCAAAGTTTTTTCTGTGGCGCCCCCTTTGGTAGGGTCAACGTCAACACTTTCATCACTATCGCCCAGAAAAATGTAAGTCCTGTGAACTGGAATTCTCTTTCGGAAGTAAAAGTTAGAAATCAGAGCAATGTCAAAGAACAAGTGATGACAGGAAGTACAATAAGACGTACCAGAGGCAGGAGGAAATACCAAATTAAAGAGAAAGTCAAGGATCTATTTTGAAAAAGGAGGGAGGAAAAAAATGAATGAAAATAAAGGCATTTTTACCTGTAAAAAACTAAAAAAAGGAAAACCACAGATTTGAGCTACTTCTAGCTACTACTGCTGCTACTGCTACTACTACTGCTACTTAAAGCTACCTGTTTAGAGCAACAGGTACTGGTGGAGTTACATGTTGTGGTTGACCATCCATCAACTCACTCGTTTGTTCATGTCTGCTGACGAGCTAAAGCGCAAACACACTGATTTAAGAGAAGACAGATGATCTGTAGAGAAGACTTTAATTAGAAATGAATCATTAGGCAAATTGAAACAAACTTTCCAAATAAAAAAAAGGACAGTTTCATTTCTTTGAAGTAAACTAAGTCAAGGTGCTGAAACAACAATGGTTTCATTTGTTATTTTGCTCATAGCTATTTCTTGTTCTTGAGCAATATCCCTCAAAAGTATTTTCATCATTTTCATCCTGTCTTTTCATTTTGACTCATTATGTTGATACAGCTGATCAGATAACACCATATTAATGGATCACAGGCGGCAGATTAAGCCTCCTTTAATTTTCCTCACCGTAACCAAAGATGCTTACAGGTGTTGGTTTGCTCCTCGCTATTTGGGCAGGCTGTCATATTCAATAATACAGGTCACCTGAAGGTCAAGTCAGGCTTCATCCAGAGATGGTTGTTTCAGAGAGATGCTAACACACGCTAACATAAAAAAGACGTGAAAATGTCTTTGTAATCACAATATGGGTGCTTGAGTGCTGAGCTATATAGTGCGTGTGTGTGTGTGTGTGGAGTTTGTGTGTAACAAGTGCAATAACTTCACTGAGCTGGAGGGGGTTGGTGGTGGTGGTTAGTGTCAGTCTGTGCTGAGCTGCTGGTGGCCCCTGGTTTGCCCAGAGGAGATTACTGGCTGTGCGTGTGTGTGTGCGTGTGTGTGTGTGTGTGTGTGGAGTTTGTGTGTAACAAGTGCAATAACTTAACTGAGCTGGAGGGGGTTGTTGGTGGTGGTTAGTGTCAGTCTGTGCTGAGCTGCTGGTGGCCCCTGGTTTGCCCAGAGGAGATTACTGGCTGTGCGTGTGTGTGTGCGTGTGTGTGTGTGTGTGTGGAGTTTGTGTGTAACAAGTGCAATACCTTAACTGAGCTGGAGGGGGTGGGTGGTGGTGGTTAGTGTCAGTCTGTGCTTAGCTGCTGGTGGCACCTGGTTTGCACAGAGGAGATTACTGGCTGTGCGTGTGTGTGTGCGTGTGTGTGTGTGTGTGTGGAGTTTGTGTGTAACAAGTGCAATAACTTAACTGAGCTGGAGGGGGTTGGTGGTGGTGGTTAGTGTCAGTCTGTGCTTAGCTGCTGGTGGCACCTGGTTTGCACAGAGGAGATTACTGGCTGTGCGTGTGTGTGTGCGTGTGTGTGTGTGTGTGTGGAGTTTGTGTGTAACAAGTGCAATAACTTAACTGAGCTGGAGGGGGTTGTTGGTGGTGGTTAGTGTCAGTCTGTGCTGAGCTGCTGGTGGCCCCTGGTTTGCCCAGAGGAGATTACTGGCTGTGCGTGTGTGTGTGCGTGTGTGTGTGTGTGTGTGGAGTTTGTGTGTAACAAGTGCAATAACTTAACTGAGCTGGAGGGGGTTGGTGGTGGTGGTTAGTGTCAGTCTGTGCTGAGCTGCTGGTGGCACCTGGTTTGCACAGAGGAGATTACTGTCTGTGCGTGTGTGTGTGCGTGTGTGTGTGTGTGTGAGTGATTGGGGATGACAGCGGCCTCTGTACTGCTTGCCGGCCTGCAGATTTAGCCGGCCTGTTTTAGACACTGTAATCTGGATTAAGTGCCAGAGTGTGTCAGTGGGGACGTGGATGGCAGCCTCCCCCCTCCTCTGCCCCTTCACCTGCTTCTCCACCCACCCTTCCCTCACACATAGTGTGTCTACCTGCTATACTTACTCCTCCTCCTCCTTCTCCTTCTCCTTCCACCTGACTAACTTATTTGCCTCCGTATTTTCCACGGCGTCCTAAGTTTCCAGGCCTCACTTTGGACCTCAAACAAAGTGCTGCTTGCATCAGGTCTGAGAACAGCTTTGGGGGGAGGGCAGTCGGACAGGGATTAGAGCTCAGTCCTCTTCCCTACTTCCCTATTTACTGCTGCAGCTGTGGGACAAGCTGTTCCACCCGTGGATAAAGACTGAAACACCATCATCTAAATCAAGTCAGCAGTTTGCATAACATCAATGTTTAAATAGAAAATAAAAATCCTGAATGACAAATCTAAATTCACAGTTTAAAGAACTAAAAAAGTAAAAAAAAAACAACACATTTTACAGCATCTTAAAAAATGTTTGTTATGATTTAAAACAAATGTCTAAATATGGAAGTGTGTCAGGTTTAATGTCCATAATTTAAACCTGGAATTGTAGAGAATTGTTCATCCGAGTTCTTCTCATCGTGAAATATTCCCTCAGCCGTGGAAATGCAGGAAATAAAGTGGGACATCATGTTTTCCAGGTGTAATCCTGAGGTTGTCCAGTAGGTGCAGCAGCCGCCTCCATGCTCTGGTTCCTCTAATATTCCTTTCCTCCATCTTACATTCTTCTTGTAGCCACCTTCTCCTTCCTGCTCGTTCGGCAGTCTTTTTCCCAAGTTAACACACACACCGATCCGTCTCCCGTTTGTGCGGCTGTCGTTCTCTGCAGCCTCCTTTCCTGCTCCAACACTGACCGGATTGCCCTGTCTTTCCACGCTTTATCTGGAGATAAGATACTTACTTTTCAGATAAAGCATATTATGATAAATCAAATGAGCTTTGTCGGTTTTGTGCATCTGAGCATGTGTTAGTGTAAGTGTGTGTGTGTGTGTGTGTGTGTGTGTAGGACAGAGAGAGCGGGACCACAGCTTGTTCATATGCAGATGTTTAGGAGATAATTGTAGTCAGTTAGTGTGAATGTATGAGTTAGTGAGGAGGTAAACAGCAGGTAGAGCTAATTCCCTGCTCAGATCAGTGATTGTTCTAGAAATGCAATAAAAACAGCAGCAGAATAATAAACTAGAACTAGAAAAAAAACATTTTTAGAGACCACCTTAATTCTTTTTGTTTAGGTTTTATTTGTTTGGAAATGAATATCTGCAAAAACAGAAAATTTAAATAAATACTGACACAAGTTTTTCTACTTTTTGTTACTTTTTTCTACTACTTATTAACAGTTTAAAATTTGGATTTTACCACTTTTTGCCATATTGAAAATTTCATTAAATGTTGTTTAATTTTCCTCTTCATGGTGATATTTTCAATGTCAACTCAACACTTATCAAGCAGTAGATTTCCCCTAATAGACACGACACAAAGGTCAAAATTGAATTAAACTGTAGTTTTTTTGCCCTTTACAGCCAAAGAGTTAACCTCTCTGAATACAAAACAATAGACTACAAATAAACTTCTCCTTAATTTACACATTTCTATATAACCAACCTGGGTCATGCACCAGGTGTACAGTGTGGTCAAATGTGGGAAACACACACTACGGTTCTATAATGACAAAGTTCCTAGTTCAGATTATGTGCAACTGGAAATGTTGTTGGTTAAACCTTTTTATTCCATGTGGATGACAGTAACCCTGGAGTCTGAGTCGACTCTGATGTCTGTTCTTTAAAATGTTCCTCTCTCCTTCGCCACAAAGATCAACTACATCATACAGTACATCCACATGAAGGAAAGTACGGCACCTGTGAATGTCACTGTGCTGTAACCCTCCCATTAAGATACGCTGTCTACCTCAGTGGCGCCCCCAACCTTTTCTGTACCATGGACCGGTCTGCCTGTATCAGCCGACTGGTTATATCACATCATCATTGAGGATAAATTTACACAATAAAACATCTTTTGGACTATACTCTGTTAGTACTGTTGTATGACTGAACTATTGTTTTGAAACATTATCTCTTAATGAACAAAGTAAAGGGATATGACTGGATTCTCTTTGAATGAAGTAAATTAGTAAAACTGAACTGCGGCGCTGTACCACATGACATACGGACCAGCACTGGTCCCCGCACCAGGGGTTGGGAACCTCTATTCTATTTGGCTTCTGCGTCTTGTGAATGCAGTGTCAGTTACAAACGATGATGTTCTGTACAAGACCTGGACTCCTGTTTAAGACGAAACTCAATGACAGTGTGTGTTTGTTGTTTTATTGTATTAAATGTATTTATGCTTCATTAAATATAAAACTCTTAACAACTGTGGTATGTTCAAGTAAATTCCAGCTCGGATCAGATCAGCTCGGATTGGAACAGTCAGCCTTGTGTGTACTTAACAATTTAATTTTACCAGATTCACTTTAATTTAAAATAATTTGAACCGTAAATATTACTGTCTTTCTTTACTTTTCTCTTTTTTCTGTTTCTAATAGAGGCAATAAACGTCTAGTTGGTGAGTGATTACTTTAAAAAAATCATCATCATCATTTGTGTGTTCTTATATCTAATGTTAACACTAACGCGCATATAACGTGGAAAGGCTCCGTCTAATGATGTAGCCTGTTGCTGTCTCCGTGTGTGCGTGCGTGCGTCCTGACGTGCGTGCGTGCGTGCGTGTGTGTGGTAGGAGGGGTTTTCTGGAGCCACTTGCTCCCTCTAATTAGCAGCGTGTGCTGGTAAAGAAACTCAGAGGAGCGACCTCACCAAGACGCACATCCAGTGGCCTGTCACCTGTGCCATGACTTAACTGAGTGAACCTGAACGCAGCAGCAGCAGCAGCATCAGCAGCAGCAGTATCCGTGTGCTCCGCAGTCTGTCATTCCGTTGTTCCGCCGTTATACCTAAAAACTTATCTTTTGGTTTATTTTTCTAACACTTTTTTTAAGTATAATTTAGTTTTCCTGTGTGTGACTTGTTGTGGTGCGTTTGCTGCGCCCCGCTCCCCCCGGTGTCTGTGTCGCACAGACCTGCTGCCACAGCTGAGCTCAGCGGGGCCCTCGGTTGGTGAGTTGCGTGTCCGACCCACAAGTCAGCGACAGGACTTAAAAGCCCGCAGTAAGGATGATGTCCTACATAAAGCAGCCCCATTACACCATGAACGGGTTAAATTTGCCTGGCCCCGGGATGGACGTGCTTCACACCACCGTCGCTTATCCATGTGAGTATATAAATCCTATATTTCAAATATATATTTTACTCTTCGTTCTTTTCATATTTATCGGTTGTTATTGAATCGATCAACTTTTTTTCCGTTTCATGTGATGCGTAAAAGCGCAAGGTCGTGCGTAAAGCTGTGAACACTCGAAACAAATATTAAAATGGAAACGTCCTTGAGTGACAGATTTACTGATATAAAGTTTTGGTTTATTTTATTTTTTTTCGTACTTATATCAAGCGAGTCGCATTGATTGAAACTGTAGGAATTTCTTTTCTTTTTTTAAGTTGACGTTTCTTTCTCATGGAATGTTAGGTTTTTATTTCATCCCCGAATTTAGAAAGAACATTAATTGAATCAAATGTCAAACTTTTATGATATTAACTTTGGAGTTTGAGGTGATTTTTTTTTCTTTTTGCGATGCAGACACCGTCTAATATTCAAAGCAGATCGTTCGTGTTTACTCCCGATCCCTGTATCAGGGGAACCTGAGTAAAAGTGTTCAACTTCAGATGTTTTTACTTTCCCTCACGGCGACTCACCTTATTAGACAAGCCAAAGACTATGGAGACATTTAATACCCTAAATGTGGATTTCAGGTGACAAAAACTAATAATTGCTCACTCTACTCGTTCTGAACAAACACGCAGCATCACTCGGAGACACATGACTGTGACTGTACAAACCAGAGATGAATGAATAATATGAAACTTGATCCATTTTCTCTAAAATGATGAAAGAAAACGCCGCGAAGATGCAGCGACTGTTAGTGCCACTTAATACCATCAGCAAACACTGAGCTCATCTCCATCAGTCACCAGTGGGAAAACCACCGGGATCAGAGAGTGTCTGAAAAACAAATGGCCTCTCTGGGTTCTTACTCACGGGCAACAAGTGGAACCTGAACGCACCCTAACTATATCCTGAAGTGTGGTCCTAATTATTTGCCCCCCTCTGTGTACTACTGGTTTCACAGCCACACCGCGAAAGCAGCGCAGAGAGCGCACCACCTTCACCCGGACACAGCTGGACATCCTGGAGGCGCTGTTCTCCAAGACCCGGTACCCAGACATCTTCATGAGGGAGGAGGTGGCCCTCAAGATCAACCTGCCGGAGTCACGTGTGCAGGTAAAAGAGGAATGTGTTGTGGAGCACCTGTATGTTTTTATTCACCGCAGCTGTAGAACTCTCCTTACAGGAAGTTCCTCTGTGTTTTTCTGTCACGACTCGTTCGGTTCTAACATGCTGTATTTGTTGACACATCTACAGGTTTGGTTCAAAAACCGCCGTGCCAAGTGCCGTCAGCAACAGCAGCAGAGCAGTGGTCAGTCCAAACCACGCCCTCCTAAGAAGAAGGCTTCTCCGATCCAGGAGCCCAGTGCCCCTGACCCTGTTCCTAACCCGTCCAGCTCCTACAGCCCCTCTCCGGTCCAGTCAGGCCCAACACTGGCTCCCAGCTCCAGCACTGGAAACACAGCCGTGTCCATCTGGAGCCCTGCTATCTCCCCACTGCCGGACCCCCTGGCCTCCTCCGCCCCCTGCATGCAGCGGCCCTCTCCTTACCCCATGAGCTACGGCCAGCCGTCGGCCTACACCCAGGGCTACGCCAGCACCACCTCCTACTTCACTGGCTTGGACTGCAGTGCCTACCTGTCCCCCATGCACTCGCAGTTGTCAGGCACCAGCGGCGCCCTCAGCCCCATCACCGTGCCCTCCATGGGTGGCTCCTTAAGTCAGTCCCCGGCCTCGCTGTCCTCGCAGGGCTACAGCACGGCCTCCTCTCTGGGCTTCACCTCCGTCGACTGCCTGGATTACAAGGACCAGCAGGCCTGGAAACTGGGCTTCACCACAATGGACTGCCTGGATCACAAAGACCAGAGCTCCTGGAAGTTCCAGGTGCTGTAGACAGAAGGAGACGAAGGAGACGAAGGCCCCAGGGTTGGTCAGAGAGTCAGTGTGAGGTAGTCAGAGGAGGTTCTGCCCCAGGACTCAGTTATCATTCACTCTCACTTTATTGTTTGTAAGGTCTCGTTTTGTTTTCTAATGGTGATTTCTGTAGTGCTTCATGTGATTCCAGAGACGTTGCTTATAGAAGGACGGTAACTACACTGTGAGCAGCCGCGGAGAGCAGCAGAGCGTATGTGGTGTCTTCATGTTATGTAAACTGGAAAAAAAAAAAAAAAAAAAAAAAAAACAGAAACCTTTTAAAGCCCTACCCGGAAACAACAGCTCCACACATGGACAAGTCTAATCCATGACATGAACATGTGACTCAGCATGAGCGTGACACTTTTTGTTCTTTAAACCCATGTTGTTATATAGTTCTTTTAAACTGCTCTAGTAGGAGCAGGCTCTTAAGTGTGGCTGCAGTTATGAATCGACCTGGATTGTTATTAAAACTAATGACCAACTCGTTAAATGACCACTAAACCCAGGACTGTTTGACTCCCATGTTACTAACATATGTCTGTCTTAAGATACACAACAGATACAGACCTGTTATTTTGTCATTTACATTTGGAGGATAATGATTTAGAGATGTATGATTTGACTATAGTAGCAGCCCTTCTTCTCATATGTCCCATGAATTACTTTCTCTTCGATGGTTTATTTATTCCTAGCGCTCTCATTTATCTCTTGTACTCTTTGCTTAAACTTGTACTTTTTTTCTTGCATTTTTAGACCATGTTAGAGTTGGTTTTGACCGTTTCAGTCGTGTTTTTATCTTTTCTCATCTGTTCTAGGATAATTAGATCTTTTTTTCTGTTTTGGCTGTGTGACATATTAAAGTAACCTCTTCTCGACTATGTCTGTGCTTTGATCGTCATTGAGACTTACATCATATTAGGGTGTTTTCGCTGAGGATTCTGGAGTGTCCAGACAGTGTCCACGCTGTAAGGTCCAGACCTGTCATGTTTGTCATACGGCCTGTATGGCTCTCACTCTCCCATCTTGGTTATTTTAGCTTATCTGTTTCTGCTAGTGTCTCAATCCTCTTAGCCTCCCTTCAGCAATGCCCTAAGTGAATTAGTTAGGATTATTGTCCTCTCTCCCTCTGTCTCTCACCCGTCTCACCCACCTCCTCCAACCTTTTCCTGGCTCTTTCCTCACTTTTATCCTTCCATCTTTCCTAGCTCAGTTCATTTTCTCTGACAGGATCCTGTTACTCTGTATCTACCTGTTGTTTCTCCTCTTCTTTTTCTGCTTCTTCAAAATGACTGAACCACTTGATTTAATGTTTTTATGAAACAGCACGTGACGAAGGAGACGATCATTAAAGCCTTTTTGTCAATACTTGTTTTAACTAATTACTGTTTCACAGCACCGTCCACACCCACCTGTCGTTCTGTCCGTCTGTTCGTCTGTCCGTCCGTCAGTCTGTCTGTCAGCTCATTGGTTCCCCTTCCCATCGTCAACATCCACCCCAACACCCCCTCCCTCGCTCCTCTAAAAACTTAATAATCCCTCCATGACCTGATTATTGCCATGCAAACTTGTGTGTGACATCAGAAATGCAGAATAATTTACCCAAGTGTTTGTGTTCCATGTTTTCTGTTTTGTTTGTCTGACAAACATGTGCTTCTCTCTTATTTATGTAGCACGCACGTCATGTGACCCACCGTGCCGTCACCGACATCACACAGTCCTGCGTCTGTACTTTAAAGTACTCCATCCTGTAGGTGTCTCTCCGTGGCCTCAGGTTGAAACAGTTTCAGCCTGAGGTCAGGTTTGTTACTTCACTGACATCCAACAGTTAAATCAGTCAAAATGAAGCCCCTGATCATTGACGGCTCAGATGTTTGGATGTCAGGCTAAATAAATAAGAAAAAAAACACGGATTCATTATTTCATGTTAATCTCATTTCATCTGCATTCCCACAAAAACACCTCATGAATTCAAATATATTGCTACGACAGAAGCGAGCAGACAGCCAGAGCCATTTGAAAACAATTTGTCTGCACTCAGCACTGGCCTAATCCCTTCTCTGCTGGTTTAATCCCCCCGCACTCACTCCCGCCCTCCCTCCCTCTCTGGTGTGATTGGTTAATCCCTGCATCTGTGCACTCTGATTGGTTAACCCGTACAGTACACTCATAATCTTCCCTCTCAGCACTGTGAGTTTCAGTCAGACATTTGCGTCGTAATCCCAGCGAGGAGCAGATGTGATGGGGGATGGAGCCAACACAGGGCAGACCTTGAGGAAGGTGAACGCATGAAATGAAAAATAGGCAACAAAGACTCAGATAAATGGACTCTGGTCTGGGTAAATGAATAAATAATAAAATCAGTCCTTTTTTCAAATCATTTTTAAATCATTGATTGTTATGAATTAACCTGTTTAATTAACAACTGAGTTTTTGGTCAAGGAAGTTAAAAACCTCCACTAGGGGCACTTTTTCCCCTATACTGTCATTTCCAGGCAGACTTTGATTAAATTAGACTAAAACTAAATTTTAAAATCATGTCCACCTTTCATTAGAGTTGTCAAGAACAACAATGACAACTCCATCATGATGAGAGGGAAACCTTATTTTCATTGATCAACATCTGGATCAGCATCAAAATGAACCACCCTGAACCACAACGTAGAACACCGGTCTCTCTGCATCTTGTTTTATATTTTTAACCAGAAGTCATGTGATTTATTGTTCCCATGGGACTTAAATATAACCATAAGTCTACAAATGACAATTATATAAATCTATTTTATTCATGTATTTGTACTCATCAGTTAGGCTTTAGGCTGTTTAAGGTGACATTGTTAATCCAACCCTCTCAACAAAGGCTGTGAGATGTTGTTTGACATTTGTGATTCATTTGTGTGTCACATATGAATCATTCACTAAGAACATTCAGCTTCTAGGTTCCCAAGCTCCTGGCTGAACGTCCGCCCCAAACAGTGACAGTGATGTCACAATTCTGTACAGGAAGTTTCAAAACATTCAAAAATGTTATTTTGTGAAGAACTAACATAAAAGAAATGATTCAGGCAAACAGTTGATCAATGAACTGAAGGGCTACAACCAGGGTACAAGAATCTGTTGATTATTATCAGACGAAGCTGCTTTGAGATCCCAAAAATCAAAATGGTTACATAAATGGACAGACACTCACAGTAACAACAGCAGCAGCACCCCAGACGTGGGATCAGGGGCAGGAACGGAACCAGGATGAACTAAACTGGGCTAAGACTCTGAACCACCTGGGTTGGACAGTGACTGACAGAAGAGCATGAACAGAACCAACAAAGGCAGAGTGTGGGAGAGCAACCAGGTGAGTCGCTAATTAGACAACGACGGCACAGGACACAGGTGAGATCAAACACCCAACCAGGGAGAGGGAGAGGGAGAGAGGGAGAGAGGGAGAGAGGGAGACAGGGAGATAGATAGATAGATAGATAGACAGAATGAAACGTTAATCCCACACTTTAGAGGTCAATAAAGGATGCGTTTTAATTAAGGCCTGCAGTGTGATTGGGTTTTTACCAGTACATGTCTAATCCATATAAATGTCCACACAATATGTACGTAATTGATGGACAGTTTCTCTGAATAAACATGTCTTCAGGGGGCACCACTGAGGGGCTGCAGGCCTGACTGATTTGAAACATTTACACAAATACGGGACATAACTGATGCTATCTAATACTTCCCACCAGGCGAAAGAAAACGTTTCTTCTTTAGATCTAACTATTGGAAATAGGATCGCTGCAGAGACAGGTGGAAATTCATCCTGTGTGTTCAGTGGATTATTCTATGGTCTTTAACATACGGATGACGTTCACCTCACATGTTCTCTTCACATGGAAACGGTCCCAAACCATCGGCATCGTCATGCCGGGTGTTCAGTTTCATGTAGGCAAATATGATATAAGCAAGAAGTTGATCTTCTCTGTTCTACAGTTATGTAGTAAAATAACCTCCAGGCAGTGAAGGGAGGGGGGTTAGAGCGCTGCACGTTCCCCGACAAACCTAACTTCACTTCCAACATTAGTTTTATCCTAACCAGAAAATCCGAAGAAACTGTGTATTAGTTAGACCCAGGTTTAAACATTATCTCTCGGCCCATAAACATATGTTGTTAGTAGGGGTGTGTATTGGCAAGTATACAGGGGCAACGACATGACATATATGATAGGCATGACGGTATATATTGAGGTTTTTTAAAGCAATTTAATTGTAGGAAAACACACCATGTTGCTACAAAATGGACATTAAAAAACACCAAGATTTTTTCAGTTTTTACCAGACTTGAAGTGCACACACACACACACACACGTGTGTACTGCGCTGTGATGCGTGAAGTCGGCACACATTTCAAAAAACTTTTTGTGCCACGTTGCAAACATTTCACAAACCTAATTATTATTTTTGCGAGATATTTTCTCCCCCAGGCTCGATAAGATCATTTGTACATAAACTTGTTTCTCGTGTATCTTTTATCCCGACAATTGACTAATTTTACTATTTTCTAACAGTGTAGTTGACTGCAGTGTTAGGTTTCCTTTGAGCTTTCTGTTCATTCGCTTGATGCTTATTTATTTTTATGGCCAAGCTCTAGTTCAAATGATCTAATATGACGTCTGAGTCGTGTTTTAGTCCTTTAGTCTATTGACTATCTACTGTGGCTAATTCATGTTAGCCACAAGATATGTTTTAACATTTTGCAATCACATTTCCAACCTATAACTGATTCTAATATGTTGATGGTGTGATACTGCAGCTCGGGTGGAAATGAACACTTTCATGTCACCACCCTCTGAATTTAAACTAAATGTACCATTTTTCAACATTTACCATTCTGCCTTTCAGACATTTTCCTGGGCAATTGTCACCTTTGTGCTCCATTAAATGTTTGTCCGGTTGAGTCATCTGATAAGTCACCATATTCAAACACACAGCATGAGCTAGCTTCAACACTTCAAGGCTATGGAGGACACAGTGTCAGGTGAGGAGAATATAATGACGTTTCCCTCTTTTGTGACCTGGTATCTGTGGTGTTGACCATCAGAATGGAATGTGAACTGGCTACATGTGTAAAATATATATATATATATTGCATGAAGGAACTGTGTGCTGTACTGGTGTCAGTGTGGTTAATGAGAGAAGAGAAGCGAATACTGCTGAAGGAAATGTGCCGAGTTCTTCAGTATAGGCTTTTCAATGTCACAAAAATTATTTTTTTTTTGCACATTTCTAATATGGACCATCCGTTCAAGAACCAAATTTTTGTCAAAATTTAAACATCTTTGTATCGCATAGAACATTTGAAATTAAACATTCGTCATACAGTATAGGTGGTGGTCCCTCCTCAATCTCTCCATCAGTTCGGACGTTCTGGCCTGAAGGACGTCCACGTTGTGTGGACAAAAGCTGGGGAAAGGTTTCCCCCGTGTGGTCGTTTGGAGTTCCTACGCTGAATAATCGAGGTAGGAAATTCTAATTGTTTAGAAGTGGTGTAAAATCAGTGACTCGGGAACATTCGTAGAATAAAATCTTAACGGTTACAGGACATTGATTGTCATGTGTTTTATTAAAACCATTACAAGAGAATTTGGACAAAACAAATATTAGTTGTATTTGTACGTCTGGAAATCTCAAGGAACGTAACATAACATCATTTTCACGTTTTTTTCCGTTTATCTTTAAATTTGAGTCAGGCTACATGGTCATACTGATGAAGAGGGAGAGAGCAGTTGATGGAGCCTGAATAGTGTTGACAATAACCTTTACTATCTTGTTTTTGTTTTGTTTTTTTACTTTGACAAGTGTACCTAAAAGGTACTTTTAAAAAATGTGACGTTAAAAACACACTTTGAGACTAGACTTTCAGATATTGTTATCTTCCTTATACAGGATGTAGTCTACTAAAAATCCAGTAGGGGAGGTAAGGAAGTAAGGGGAGAAAGGGGAAGAGTGTAAGGGAGGACAGGGACATGAGGACAAACCCACAGGTGACCATTCAAGGACGCTCTCCTCGGATGCGGCGTGCCAGCTGGATGTCTTTGGGCATGATGGTGACACGCTTAGCATGGATGGCACAAAGGTTGGTGTCCTCAAAAAGACCCACCAGATAGGCCTCACTGGCCTCCTGCAGGGGGCGATAGAGAAGATGTACACATGGCAACGGAGGAAGAAAGTTTGTCAATGTTAACAAACAAACAAACAAACACGCGCACATCCTCTCTCACACTCACACACACACACACACACACACCTGCAGAGCTCCCACAGCAGCGCTCTGGAAACGCAGGTCAGTCTTGAAGTCCTGAGCGATCTCCCTCACCAGACGCTGGAACGGCAGCTTACGGATCAGAAGCTCAGTGGACTTCTGGTACTGACGGATCTCCCTCAGAGCAACAGTACCAGGCCTGGCAAGACAGTTACACAAAATTCAACATGTCCTCAGTTACTACTATTAAGTACCCTTTAATTTGACCGTATCTGTTTGTTTGTTTTTTGCCTATTTGGAGCTGAATTAACTGTCACGATTTAGAATTTAGAAATATAATATATAAAAATATTTAAGCTACTTGCTTAGTTTTGGAGACCAAACAAACAAAAAACAATTAAATAGTTTGTGACAGCTGACTAATTTTAAGCTTTTTTACTCTGTTCGTACCTGTAACGATGGGGCTTCTTCACTCCACCAGTAGAGGGCGCACTCTTGCGTGCAGCCTTGGTGGCCAACTGTTTGCGAGGAGCTTTCCCTCCAGTGGACTTTCGGGCGGTCTGCTTTGTACGAGCCATGACTTATGAAGTATCACCTGAACCGGGAGAAATTAACAAAACAAATCATGTCGTTGTTCAGACTGTTGCACAGGCATTTGTGGGAAAGCATCGAGAATGAACTAATAAAACTGTGTGTTTGTGTGTGTTGTTTCTGGAGAGATTTAAAGCTTGAACTTTGTGTAATTATCGTATATTAAATGCACCTGGAATATAAATGTTTTGGTGGCGTTGAATGGGATTTGTGTTAGATTACTGCCCTCTTCTGGACTGCAACGTCTATTACATTCTGATGGTGTTCTATGGCAGTGTGTTACAGTGCGTTACTTCCTACTTTGACCTACCTTTCTTCTCCACTTCTTTGTGTTTTACTTTGTACTTCCCTTTCTTTTGCGGTTCGTCCACTCAATGTTTTGTTGCTAGTTTGGTACAGATACGTGTTTTTGTTTGGTAGAAAGACATCTATGTTCTCCTTTTATCCCAACTTCTCCTTTTATGTTTGCCTCCCTTTGTTGCTTTTTTCCTATATTTCTTTCGGTCTTCCCTTCTTCTTATAGGTGGCCAAATACTTTTCCTGAAACTTCTCTTTTTTTTTGTGTGACTTGTCTTATACACACACCTGATCCCTGCAACTATGACAAAGTACAAGCCACACTGAAGCATAGGCTGGAACTATTTTGGCTATTTTTATTCTTGCAGTTAATTGTAAAATAGCAGTTTATGCTTTTCGTGGTTGTTGTTTCTTTGTTAAACCATCTGAGCTTTGACTATTATCCACCACAGCTGAGCTATAATATAAACCTAAACTTTGTGTAACATTGTAGCTCAGACAGAAAAAAAAAGACAATTTGTTGTTTTGACACCTATTTATTACCACCATAATATGACAAATTTGGAAAATACAAAGATCAGCTTATTTATACGTCTGAAAATCTCAAGGAATAAGAAAAAATATCAAAGAAAACAAATATGAGGTTATATTGTGTATCACAAATTTTCAGAGGGAGTTTTTTTTCTCTCAGATCTACAAAGAGAAAGAGCGACAGAAAGTGTGAGACAAAGTCTAAACATGCAGAGTGTCATTTTAACTATCACATCAATTTATACTGTAGTGATGAGTCTAATGCCTAAACTGTGGTGATAAAAATAGAGACAGAGGCTTAATAGATGAAGACTGATCTACAGTGAACAGGTAA
Source organism: Cynoglossus semilaevis (assembly GCF_000523025.1). Lineage (NCBI taxonomy): Eukaryota > Metazoa > Chordata > Actinopteri > Pleuronectiformes > Cynoglossidae > Cynoglossus > Cynoglossus semilaevis. The sequence goes on along the minus strand of NC_024325.1, from coordinate 5,795,440 downwards.
GAAAACAGGAGATGGTAAACCATCGCCCCCGTGTGGCTGCTGTTAGGACTGATGTTACCTTAGAAAACAAAGGAGCCCTTCCTGATTTTCATTAACAAAACAGATCACTGTAAAAGAAAAACATGTTTCTTGTTTTATTTCAACGATATTGGAAGTAATAAATGAAGAGATGTCTGTCATTGATGACGATGTGTAAAAACAACACCACCTTATCCACAACAATAACCAAAAGTCCAAAACAACAGTTTTTCTTGGTTACCAAATGGTTTAAAATAACAGAGTTGACATGTAAACACAAATGGCCAAACAGACCAGGGTATATCCCAGTTTGGGTCCCAGTGGTGAGGGTGGCAGGCCAAAGGATGGAGGGTGTTCATGAGAACACAGGCTTTAGGACCAGTTTTAAAATAGCACCCTGCTGTGGAAGTTGCAGCTCCCCTTAAGCAGACTAGTCCTTGGGCCATACTTTGCCCCTGTGTACAACACCAAAGGAACCTTTTGACTTCACAATCCAGGTAAAGCCCAGGAGAGTATTTCACCTTCCAAAATTTCACCCAAACCCAGAGATGCCTGTTTGACTTTGTGAACACATGATGATCTGATCTGCTAAACTGTCAATATGCACAACAATGAACTCTAAAACATTTGGTGAAGACAAGAAAACAACAAAACCAACGAACCTATGAGAGACCAGACTTTTAACATATTTCTATCTCTTCATAATCAGAATTACTCTAATGTCTACTGAGAAGCAGGGCAGGTTGGGAAACAAGGGGTGCAGGGTGTGGGTGGAGTACAATGGGGAGGAGAGAGGAAGGGACATGTAGAGAAAAAAGAGGAGAAAGAAGAAGGAGGAGAGCGTCTTAAGCACGCTCTCCTCGGATGCGGCGTGCCAGCTGGATGTCTTTGGGCATGATGGTGACACGCTTAGCATGAATGGCACAAAGGTTGGTGTCCTCAAACAGACCCACCAGATAGGCCTCACTGGCCTCCTGCAGGACAAAGAGGGAGAAATGGACCCGTTAGCAATGTCAGGTGTGAGACAATTTAAACCACACTTTATAAACAATGCAGTTTTTCATGTTTTTTTTTTTTAATTTAACTTGAAAATGAATGAACATATTCAACTAATCTTTAACAAAAGAGATAAAACCTCAACAAATTAGCTGGAAAAAGTAATTGGTCAAACTACTGTGGTCACTGCTGTTATTCTCTTACTTGACTGTTACAATAAAAATTGTGAGCAGTTAAAAAGGAACTCCCTGAGCAGTTGGGTAGCAAATGTGGGAATAAAATCGAGAATACCAGAATAGAAAAAAAAAGAATAGTTTTTGAGCTGTGTGTTATGGGATGGATAATAGAAGAAGCAGATCCAGACAAAATAGACTCCCAAAAAAGAAAAACAAATAGACATAGTACTTCTTTGGCATATGAGTATGAAGCAATGAATCACTTCCGTTACATCATTATCGATACTCTCTGTAGTACTGGGTTAAAGATAAATACAAAAATCAAGTCTGGTATTTTATACACAAAGAAAATAGTACTACACAGTGCAATCAGAATTCTATGATAGTGATGTTTTTTGTGCATGTCAACACACCTGCAAAGCTCCAATGGCAGCGCTCTGGAAACGCAGGTCAGTCTTGAAGTCCTGAGCGATCTCCCTCACCAGACGCTGGAACGGCAGCTTACGGATCAGAAGCTCAGTGGACTTCTGGTACCGACGGATCTCTCTCAGAGCAACAGTACCAGGCCTAAAAAACGAAGAGCAGAAAATGTTATAAATGCTAATCCTGTTAGTGGAAGTTAGTGCTCCTACTAAAAATGAATGAATATGACATATGTTGTTCTAGGATTCTAAATAATCAGGTTCCCTGATAACAATTTGTTCAGTTTATCTTACTATGTGTTGATCATTTGAACATCATTCAGGGAAAATGCACCACCAAACACTCAACAAGTTCATATCAATTTTCCTACCTGTAACGATGGGGCTTCTTTACACCACCAGTAGAGGGCGCACTCTTTCGGGCAGCCTTTGTGGCCAACTGTTTACGAGGAGCTTTTCCTCCAGTGGACTTACGAGCGGTCTGCTTGGTACGAGCCATGACTTATGAAGTATCCCCTAGACAAGAACAGTAAAGAAAGAAGCATGAAAGGGGGTTCAAATAAACAATCCATGAAACCATGTAACTGGTACCAAAAACAATTGTTTCTGACAGTTAATTTAAATGTCATGAAGATTGGTTACTGGTCTTTTTTTTTTTTTTTTTACAATTGCAACCATTATGTAGCATGTTGCCAGTTAGTTGACTAGTCACAAATTAACGCTCACCAAATATATTGTACATATATGTGTAAATATGTAAATGTAAATATGCATTTGTTTTGAACAGTACTGCACTACAAATTATTATGTATTAGTTATAATTCATAAGGTATAATTTTTTAATCATTAAAGTAATTATGCTGTTTGATGGCAATAACTACCATGTTTAAGTTTTTCATATTTTTTGTTTTACTGTTTATTTTTAGATTGTTTATCAGATGGTTTGTAAAACTATTTTTCAAGTCTGTTTTCTAAAGGGATTTTACACCCACTTTACAAATATTAAACTCCACATAACTACAAAACTACATAGTCTGTGTTTGTTTGTACATCAAAATACCGCATTAAACACAATTTTGATATTTACTGATAAATTCGTATTTGTGAATATAACTAGTAATAGTTCTTTAAATATTTAACTTTGGATCTAACACTTACTCTGACCTTCAGTCAGCCTTTTCAAATGTTGAAACCGGGATTTCACAACAAACACAGAGCAACGAACCAATCCGAAGAGTGTTGCCTCACACTTCCACCAATGACGCCGCTATAACCTGGTCATTATGCATAAATAAACGAATCCACTGTGTCCCTTGAATATGTAACGACGAATGGCATTCAAAACTGCATAGTTTGTAGGCGGGACAAGCAACAAAAACCCCGCCTCATACCGCAAGATTATGGCCGCAGAGCGTAATGAAGCTGTCGACGTACCAGCGAACAGTGAGCGAGACGTAAACTTCAACATTTTTCAACATAAACAGACAACGTGTTCTAACAATACTGCCACCAAAACATGCGGCACAAATGAAGCTACAAGTGTCGCGCTACACACGCGAAAAAACGATGCAATATTGAAGCAAAAAACGAAGTAAAGACGAGACTGAAAGTGGAGCAGATATTTGTGCAGTTGAAGTAACGAGCGGCTCTTCTCTCAGCCTGGGCATCGGAGCAGCTGCTTTCTCCCCAACATAACGTCGAAAAAACAGGCGTTGTTAATACAAAAACAACTTAAAATCAGGCATTTTATAGACAAAATGTTAAATAATTTCCAGATGGATATAAATTTAGACTGAAACTAAACTTACCGAGGGTCAATTTTACGTCTTTTCCTTCGACGGAAACAAGTACGTTGTGCTTCTCTTACAGTGTCAGATATATGACGGAAACAAGTACGTTGTGCTTCTCTGGCAGTGTCAGATATTTACTATCTCTCACACAATGGAAGCAGAGAGGGAAGGCAAAATGGCGGCAATGTCAATCATCTGTCTCCCACAATGCAACTGGCAACGTTTGTAAACACGGAAACTTCGCTTACAGAAACAAATTCTTGTTTTTCAAGATGAAAATCCAGCGAACAAACATAACTTTATTTTCTCATTACGCACACTTGTTGTTTTCTTATGTGGCCAATCTGTAATAAATTCCCATGTTTTCACACTTGCAGTTCCTTTTACAAATGGTTTGGATAAACGTAAAGTTTTCTGACCTTACATAAACAATAAAACTACATGATTCTCGAGCAAACCCTTGAGTTCTCTTTTATTACATGTTTTTTATTATCAAATATTTTGTATGGGGGTTTTTTTTAGCTCTTTTCAACTAATTTTACAGTCAAGTAATTTAATAAGCACAACCTCAAATAATTTATCAGTGCAAGTGGTATGTAATAAAAAATAATTGTGAGCCAAATTGAATTATACAAAATCCATAGTTAGGGACAACAAATCAGCTGCAGTTCTCAAACTATGGCATGTGTACCAGTTGCCGCACATAGGCTCTTTACAGTAATACATGGCCATTTAATTTCCATTAGGATTGGGTGTTACTATGATTATGATTTGTATTTAGATGTGCAATTGTAGTGCTATTCAATTGGCTTAATAGGCTTAACGGTCATTTAGGTCTTTTTTTTATATACATATTCTATTTTGAGCCAAAAAAAAGCCTGTGCTGCATTAGCACCCTTTGGTTATTTTATTTCTTGAGAATGCTCTCAATGTTTCATTTAATTTTATGCCACATACAACTATAAATAAAATTTGGTTCAATCCTCACTAAGGGCCACTAGTTGTTGTAGTTATATTCGAACATTATACAAGATATAAAAATAATTATTCTTTTTTATAGCTCTACTGAAATGTTTGTTGTTAGTGCAACATTTTTGTATTGCATGATTTCAACAGATATTACAAAAATTAGAATTTCTACTTTTTGTCATTTAGTAATGTTTGGTAAATTGGTGGATTACATTTGGCAAAAAAAATATTTACATTCTGTTTGTTTGGGTTTTTAGAAACATGTTTTGTTGAAGGCCAAGATAAAAAATATATCCCAGTTTTTAAAAGGTTAACACACCCTCACACAGCTGGTTCTCTGCAGTAGATGACAACTTTTATCAAGAACGCTCCAGAGTTTAACAAGAAGACACATTGATTACAGCATCTGCTGAAAAGTTTTATTATTTCATATCTAACGTTAGATACCTCTAATTTGAGACAAGAGTGTTTTCACATTCAAGTACACAGTGCCTTACTTCAACACCCCATCTGAAAAGGTAGAGGCTTTACATAAGGCAAGAGGAGGAAAAACCTGCAAGCAATGTAGAAGTTGAATGGTTACAGAGTACAACCTGGATTTAGACATGTCAAATACATTGTAGTGGTATTATTATGAACCTAAAGGGCATGTTGTATAATACCAGATGAATGTAGTATACATTAATTTGCAGCTAAAAAAGATCCCCGGGTATCATAAAAAAAACCAAACAAACAAACAAAAAACACCCTTTAATATTTTAACTTCAGAATCACAGAGGTGATATAAAACTAAATACCCCAACAGATCAAACCGTCAGCCCAGAAAAGAGTCATCATCTACACTGCCAAACCTATCACCATGTCAGTGCAATATGACAATAGGCTTATAGGACAGTAAAATTAAACACAATAGGGTCAGGAATAAAATTTAAGGCTCATAACAAAGTTGTTGGCTTTGCTCAAAGATGCAACAACATATTTTTTCCACGTTTTGACAGAGTGGTTGTCGGATGTGTTAAGTTAGTCCAGTTCATTAATGTACCATTAATGTGATGAGAAAAGGGAAATATAAATCCACCTTATACATCAACCTTATCACCTGTATCCCATTAATGTGCAACAACTGCGCCAAGTCATTTGGTCCCTCTTCCACTGAAGAACAGACAAGTACCAAAACATTCCATTATCACCAAAATCTGTTTATAATTACATCAAAATGACACAGCCACAGAAAACAAATTATATTGATAACCACTGTAATAATTAAAAGTAAAACCCACTGCAGCTCTTCATCAAACTCACACACCTGGCTGGAAACTCGGAGACAAACATGGACACACCGTATTGCAGATTCCTGCACACGTCAGCAGAGGGAGTCAACGGTTTCAATAACTTGTGCTGTTATTTCCAGAAAGAACTTAATGATAGTGATCTACACAGAACTGTTCTGTAAGAGATAAGAGTGCATGCATTTCTAAAATGCAAACCTTATTTCCAGATGATGCTCATACCCAGCGCCACACCTAACAAAAAATACAACTAAAAATCCCTTTTTACTACAGATACTATTCATATATATTTGACATATTTTGTGGTTCTTGTTGAAGGACCCTTGCATTTTTCTTATATACATGTATGTCTGGCTACTGTTTTGATCAGTCAATATTATGATCTTAAGCAGTAATTTTTAGGTACATTCAGGACTTTCTGAAAAAAGTCTTAAAATTCAAGAAAAATACACAGGAGCAAAAATATTGGTGATGCCACAGTCCACTGTCCTGCAGAGGCTGCTCAGCTCATTAGTCTTTCTTCAACAAAACAAAAGATCATTTCACATGTTCCCCCATAGTGTTCTATTCTGTACATATCTCAGTCTCTGGTCTCGGCATGGCTAGCTCAGTCTGAATGAAGGCTCCCTGGCCCAGTGCTGTGGAGTATGCTCTGTTGCTGTGGCTCCCTGAGAATCCTGGAGCAGGAAAGGAGCTGGAGCCATGTTTTTGGACTGGGGCCTGAGCTTGAGGTACTGGGTGATAATCGTCCAAGTTATCATAGTGGGACTGAGTTGTTGTTTTGGTGTTGTGTTTTTGATACGAGTAGTCTCTGTCCATGTCTTTGCTCTGGCTGTATTGCGGCTGTTCACGGACACTGTGGGATCTCTCTGGTTTGGAGCGGGACACTTGTTCCCTGGCAACTGATGCATGGTCGTCCGTGTTGTGGTAACTGCTTGATGCCCTTCCCTTACTCTGAGGATGGTCAGAATCAGGACACTCATACCGTGGTTGGATATTCCTCTTGTTAGGGCACTCCTGCTGCCAGTGTTTGGGCCTGCTGCCGTCTGCAGTCAGCTTTTCTTCTCCGCTCTCGTATCGCCCACCTTCTGGATGGGAGAGGCTGTGGCTCAGAGTTGCAGGAGGTGAGTGAGATGAGTGGCATTTTTTGGAACTGCTCTGCTTGGAAAGTCCATCTGACTTGTCACAACCCTGGACATGTTTGTCAGTCTCTAAGTACATGAGGACATCAGGGTCTGAAACCATATGTCTAGGGAGGTAGCGTCCATCTTTGCTCTCAGCTACAAGCAGCACAGCTTTACCTGGGTCGGATTTGCTACGCAGGTGGAGTGTTTCATAACCTGATATATCTGCTGGTGTGTATAAGCCAACATTATCATACTGAGAGAGGACTGGACCTTTAATCCTTTGTCTAGCCCTGCTCTCCCTACGGATGGAGTGCATACGGAGCCTTTCTGACTCCTCTGGGTCCCATGAGAGGTAGGCAGCAGATTCCTTGGTCCCATGGTTTGGGGGCATGTCCCTGCTCACAAAGCTGTGCTCTTTACCAGGTGGGAGAATGTGGCGAGCAAGGTAGTGATACCCAGCTGCCTTTCCGCTCGAACGACCAGATACAGCTCCAGGATCTCGGCTGCCGTGAGGATGAAAGTGACGGATTCGAATTGTGGCATACGGGTCCATGTCACAGAATGGTGCTTCCAGGTGCACTGAGCCAGAGTATGGACTGTAGCGGTACTGCACTCTGCCGTTCTCAAAGTAAGGCTGCAGCTGCGTGACATGGTAATCTCCCTGTGAGGACTGCTGTGGGGGCTGCTGCGGGGACTGTGGGTAGGCCTTGCACTGATACATGGGCCTGTAGAAAAACATGTCATCATCAGGAGGAACCTCGGTCCTTTGAATGGGCACTGAGCGAACAGCTGAAGGAACATGTAGTGAGTGTACTCTGCGAATAGTGGGGTAGCCTTGATTTCTGTCGTGGCTGTAACCTGGATGCCCCGGTCCTGCTGACACAAACATGCCACGGGAGTTTCCTCTGGACTTCATGGAGTGGTGATAGGATCTTGGGCCTAATGTGCTGTATCTGTTGTCCATTCTTGCACTATAAGGAATCTGGGGCTCAGACTTGGACACGTAGGAAAGATATGGAGGCACGTCGTCTGGCCTGTAGTGGTGTGTCATCGGTGGTGGGCCAAGAGTAACCGGCCTCTGGTGGTAGTAAGGAGCTCCTGGAGATTCAACTAAAACAGGCTCTCCTTTAGGATGGTACAGGTAGGCCTGCTGGTGCATGGAAGACTTATGAGGAGGAGAAAGAGGACGCTGAGGCAGGGCGTCTTCTATATGGCCAGGTGCAAGGCCTTCATCCACAGCGTGATAGGCTGCTTCAGTTTGGCTGAGGGCTGCAGTGGCTCGTTTACTCTCGATGGTCCGGACAGGAGGAGCTGGGGGTTTAGGGGTGTACGAGTCGTGGTACTTTGAGGACTCTGTACAGGGCTGTACTGGTTTAATTGCCTCTCTAGGTTTCTCCAGAGGCTCAGCAGAGGTGGGGGCTACACGTGCACTTGCCTTGGACAGTGTTGGTGGTTTAGGGAGGGCTTGTGTTTGAATCTGCAGATTAGTAGGTGTCTGAGGTTGTGGTGGCGTTGGCAGGTGGGGCTGAAGCTGCGTCTGTGTTTGAGTCTGGGGAGGTGGGATAGCCAGATTTTTGGGCTTTTGGGCTATAGGAGGTGGCTGTTCTAAAGGTTTTGTGATGCTTTGTGATGCTTTGTTGTCTGATTTGACCTGAGCAAAATACAGAAAAACAGTGATTTACTAAAGCATACATTTCAGCATACATTTCATTACTAGGTTTTAACACATGAGCAGTAACAGTAAGGGCAAGAAAAGAAAATGTTATACCATCCTGTGAATCTAGTTTGTTTATTATTTAGCCTTTGTTTTTAATAATTAAAATTTTCAAATATTAAAAATTAAAAAGTCCTTGGGTGAATTTGATAAAAAAAACAAAAACAAAGCATATCGAAGCTCTCTAACATTACATCTAGATCTAACATTACAACTAGAAAACATCTGTGTTTTGTGTTTACCCACTGATACAATGCTGAATATATTATTTCAAATGAAGTTTAACTGTTATGATAATATGCATCTGTTAATTAGAAATAAACACAGAACACATAATCACCTTAGAACACAGTACTAACCTCAGAACCAGGCTGTGGTATGACTTTACCGCTGCCACTTTGGATCGGGGCTGGGGTGGAGCTGGTATGGACCGGCCCTGTGAGGATCTGCAGCCTTTCTGGACTTGTCCTTGTTGGAGAGGTTGGGTTGATTGTAGTGGGAAGTGGGGGACACTTTAACAGAGGGGTGTCATGTGAGGGGAACTCTATTGGTGGATGTGTTTCAGGCGGACTTCTCAAAGATGTAGCACTTTCCATAGTTTTGGTGACCGTGCCTGTGACCTCTACTGGCTGCTGCTGCTGCTTGGTTGTAGGATTAGATGTTGAGGTGAGATGAACTTGATGGAGCTGAATGGATGATGCCATGATGACAGCCGTGGCAGTAGTTGGTGGTGGCTGTGGTAGAGGAGGACACGTTTGTTCAGCTCTCTCCTCACAGGAAGCCGTGACTTGTGGTGCAAGTGCAGGTGTTAAGTCTTCAGAGGTATCCTGTGACTGGAGGTTCGGTGTCGAGGGCTCGGAGGACCGTGACTGAGACTGGAGGCAGACCTGCTGGGCAGACTCAGCAAGGGCCAGGGCCAACATGCGGGCAGCATTTTTAGGAGGAGGAGCGGGAGGAGGAGGGGCAGAGGTTGGGGCTGTGGCGCTGAGAGAATAAGGGGTGGGGTCCTTTGAAGTGTCCGCAGCTACAACTCCTATTGGGATACAAAAACACAGGGGGTTCTAAAGTTCAATAATCACAAGGCAAGACAGCAGTGGGTGAGTGAACAAAAAGGCAGCAGGCAGGTAGGTTTAAGGTGCTTTAGGAGTGAAAGAAGGGGGTGTTTAAATTGCATCTAAAACATTTTTAAAATTAAGACAAAATTATTTTGTTTAAATAAAATGTGATTTTTGTCATGTTAACCTACACAGTTTGAAGCCGTTAAACCAAAACATAGATCTTTAACACTAGATGCTGCATAAACCCTGCACAGTGTACCTCTTAAATACAGATTTTAGCAATTAGACCTTTTAGCAGTCAGAGTTTTGAATACTTTTTTTCTGTGCACATATGACTATTATGTGTTATGTTAAGTTGCATGTTGCAGAGACGCAGTTTTATCTGTCCCTGTTGTACACGACCAGGTTTGGGTGTAAACTGACAACAGATGTGTTTTTACATCAGCACTAAGACACTTGTTTGATCCTGCTACGTGAAGGTTACCTCTAGACTCAGAAGCTTGATAAAAAACAGTGTTTGTTCTTTACCTTGAAGATCTTGGTGGCTGGCAGCTGGTGTCTGCTGGACACTCTCCTCTACTGTCCTTTCTTGACTCTCTGTACTTTCAAAGGCCGTCAGCTTAGACTGTAGCTCCATTTGGAATGCTTCACTAAGTGGCCGCTCCTTTGGCCTGAGCAGCACGCTGCCCGTTGGGTTAGAAGAGTCCTTTGGAATTGCAGGTGGAGCTAACGATGGTGCAGCAACAGCCTGTCCACCTTTACTTTTGTCAGGCATTTCTGTAGTGAAAAGCTCTGAAGTAGGAAAAGGTGTCATACTGATGGCTTTACTGCATTTAATGGGTGACACAGCCTGTGTAGGTTTGTCACTGTATGAATGGGATGTTGGAAGTTTTTTGTTTTCCATGTTTTCTCCAGCAGCTGAAATGAAGGTTGTGGACAATACTGGGGAGGTCAAGCAGCCCAAAAAGGAAGTGGAGACACCAGGGCCATTGGTTTTACCACAGATGCTGCCAGGGCTCCTTTTTAATGTGGAGGCCTCAGCACCGCTTATCGAGTCATCCACGGGGAAGGCGTAAGACGTGTCTGGGAGACTGCACTGGAAAGACATTGGGTCGAAGTCCAAAGAGGCCATGCCAATGTCCGGTGGGCTGAGGTCCACGTCTTCACCTGCTGAGCGAGGAGGTGAGATTAGAGCAGGCACGCAGATGGGCCCATCATCTCCATCACTTTCCTCTGTGGCGTCAAGGTTGTCGTAGGAGTTGCAGTGCTGTCGGCTGTCTAGCAGCTCACCGTTAAAGGAGGCTGACAGGGCATCGCTGCTGGAGCGTGGCCTCCGAGGACGATACACTTTAGCTTCCCCTGGTGAAATGGGAAAGATTTAATTGGGAACAATTCACTACGCTCTAAGTGTGACAGCCACAGTTTTTGGGTTGCATAAGATATTTAAACTAATTATGCTGACAATCAGAATTACCTTCAACATTATGCAAGGAACTCAATGACTCTTCACTTTTGGCTGATCTTAATGTTGCAGTTTCTCCTCTGCCTCCTGAAAAATATTGGTTGACACGGGTCAGTATTTACGTGTAAATAATGCAAGTTATCTTTTCCATTGTGAAGAAAAGACTTACCTGCGAGGGCCATAGCTTTCAGTTCATTCGGCTCACTGGGATTTCTATGAAGCTTGCGCTTTGACATGGAGGACGATTTGCCTAGGTTGAAAAAAGAACGCCAACTCCCCACAGGAGACTTCTTAGATTTAATAGGTGGCCTTTTCCTACAAAAATAAAAGCAACATTTATTTTAATACAAGTGGCTATGAAAAACTAAAGACAGCCAGAACTGGCAACTTGGTGCAGGGTAAGTGAGTTTGCCTGCAATTCTATTAGTAACCAGCAGAGGGAAACACAAACAGTAGAATTTAAATGCACTGTATTTTTTAGTAACAAATAATAAGGTCTCCAACATTTCCTATATTTGTTTTATGAATCTGGTCTATCAGTAGGAGTCAACAAACCTCTCGGTGGGAAACTCGATAACGGTGTGGAACTTTCCCTGCAGGGCAGCTGGACCTTCTCCCACCTCGATGTACTTGCTGTCCTCAGTGACGGGAGAGTTGATCTGAGCCTGAGTCCTGGCCTGGGCTTCCTCCAGACTCAGAAGTTTAGTGGAGGGAGATGAAACCAGCAGTGACTTGGGCCGAGACAGTGAGTTCAGGCCTAGTTTGACAAAAAACCATGAGCAAATGTGCAGTACAAAGAGGTATAATAATTTATGCAGCAGCCTCTTGCATGTACCTGCTCCCTCTCGTATTAATGAGCTGAGCTTAGTGCTGAAGAGAACATCCACATGGTTGAGGATGAACTCCACCACCACTGACTGGATCCTTACTTCCATGAAGGCAGCTGTGCCGCTAAAGCAAGCTGATTCGATCTGTTTTGATCTAAGCAGAAAACACAGAAAGATCAATGTAAAAAGCAGTGGTTGGCTTACATTTATAGATTTTCCGCCAAACAAGTCTACAAATACTGTGTAAGGCAGCTTCAAGGTCACAATAACAGCTATGTTAACCATATAACAGTTTACACAGGGCTCACCGCAGCAGATTAGGGGCCCAGACGATGGCCAGGTTCTTGCTGTGCATGTTGGTGATGTAGCTGAAGGCTGCCAGTCTGGAAAGGTGCCTCATGAGAAACTCCAGAGTTCTAGGATCAAACCATCCTTAATTTAGATTCAGATTGTTCCACTAATAATGTACACATTAATGGTCAAAATGACCCAGTGATGTTTGCAGCACACCAATTTTTTGTGCTTGAATATTTACACTATTTACACTGATATAGCTTAATATTAGATTGATTACCAATGACAAATTGTTCCCTTTTACTTTACTATATATATATATATATATATATAAAGTATATAAAGCTGACACTAACAACATACACCAAACATCTGGCAACCACTGTGTTTTCCAGTGGGGGGCAGTGTGCCTCTACACTGACCTGTAATGCGGGGGCGGAAGCTGCTGGATGACATCATGAATTTTAATGAGCCGCTCTTCATCTGTGGCTGCTGATACAGCCTCCTACAGAGAAAAAGGAAATGATGTAAGACCAGGAAGATGGGATGTTTGAGTGAACATGTTAAGCTTGTTCACTGGTGTTCACAGCACGACATGGATCATGAGTGGAACACCAGCCAACCCGCTCCTCTCTCCAGGCTGCCATAACAACCAGCAAACATTTACTTCATCCTCAGGGATAGCTCTGTTGTACTTGGAGAAAGTTATTGTTTTTATTTTAATCCACACACACTGTGACTGCTGCATAAGGACAGAGTGTGTCAAGTACACTGCTGTCAAATTAATTAAAGTGACAGTGACTCATTTTTACGACACTTGTGCAGAATGAACCTGAGGAATGTATTGTTCTAAAGACAGAATGCAATCTTGTAATCAATCAATCAACTCCCATAACTCTTCGTAGAGGGGATTGTAAACGCAGCCTTGAAAGTCACTGCTGTAACAGTAATGTTCATGGACATCGTGAGTGAAGTGTGTGAGGAGTGATTAGTGCTGCCGGCGATATGCTTACAGAGAACTTCTCATAGAGCTGGTAGGTGAGCAGGGGGTTGGGCAGCTCTCTAAAGTAGAGCTTACACAGCGAGCCCACACAGTGGATATCCTGGATGTAAACATCTTTGGTCAGGTCAGGGATCTGCTCAGAGTCAAACTCATGTCTGATGAGAGAGGAAATAAACAATGACATATTTTTGATGGGTGGTCCAAACCAACTCACTTAAGGAGGCTTTATGTCTGTGTTATCAGTTTTTTTTGGTAACAGAACATACTCCAGTCTATGGTACTAGTTTGTTTTCCCTTGCCAGGTTTTATCTCCGGTCTGTCAGAACCAGCTCACTGATACACAGACTTCTGACACATTCAGACCACTGAAATACAGAACTCTGTATCTGTGGAAAACATAGCTTGTCAATAAACACTGACTAGCCCCTGAGGTTAACCTAGTTTTTTTCTGTTACATTGCAAATGAGACAAGCTGCCGACACAATGTTGAGCTTGAATGTCTACCTTAAACTAAGAAATAATTTGGAAATATTAATGTAGTGAGAAAACAAAAATGTCATGCAAGACAAAATTATTCAAATTGGGAAGCAGGAACAACACCTTTATAAGATATAAGTTTTGTTATACAAAACACAAAGACCCAGAGTCTGAAGTCCAGCAATGACCCCAACTATGATGCAATCATTGCTGGACTCAACTGTACACGTCATCGTACTATTACACCACTTATATATAGCCCACAGTTTAGAGTATTTGAGTATTTGAGTATTTCTCACCGCAGTTTCTGGATATTTGAAGCAATTCCAGAGAGACGGTAAATGCCGTCCACCACACCGTGTTTCTCAATGAACTCCGTGCAGCTCTTGAGGACCTGTGGTACTGTGGAGGAAAAAAAAAGAAATCCTTATCAGTTCCTTTTGTTTTTATATTAAGCACTGCATGAGATTTATGCATTTAGCAGACACTTTTTTTGGAGGATTCACATTTTCAAGCATATGGTTCCTCTGCGAATCGAACCCAGGACTCTCTGTTCTCGAGGCAGGCATGCTAACGGCTACACTGTGGGAACACGTACCACAAATGGACAAAAGGCCACAGGCTTTGAGGGAACACTGACAGTGAATATTTTCTTCTTCTGCTTTGAGCAAAAACAATTGATCTTTCTATCAAAAAAAAGGGAGGACACAGAGTTTTAGAACTATTGATGCTGTCAGAACGCTAACCTGCTTTCTACACAAACAAACTGGGAGGTTTGTTGTTGTCTGTGAGTCAGCATCAAAGAACAAGTCCATCAATTCTGTGTGATAGAAGATGACACATATAAATAAAAACACAGAGATTCTTCAGTCCCCTTCTGTAGCCATGAATTACCAAGGCCTGTTAGTTCTCAGTGTGCGATAAGGAGGTGAGTGTCTGTGTGTGTGAGGAGGTTCCCAGGCCTCCCATCACACACACGCACGCACGCACGCACACACACACACACACACACACACACACTCTGTCCATGAGAGGGCCACAAGAGAATTTACATACAGTAGTTTTATGTTTAATCAGTAAAGATCAAAACTAAATTAAAATCAGGTATTGATCTTGTGATTTTTAACCTCTGAAATTATGTTAACAACACAAAGTAAAGCAGACTAAATTTTACAAATATCATTGAACCAAATGAAATAACAAACTAAGCACCACTGGATGTTATTGTAATAACAATTAAAATTATTCAGTGTCAACATTGAGTAGGTTTGGCTTGAACAGGCTTCAAAAGAAATAAAGTGTCTGAGAGAGACAGAGTTTGTGAGCTCCACAGCATGTATGTGACAGA
>NC_024325.1:5762368-5780441 GCF_000523025.1 Cynoglossus semilaevis | reverse complement strand
CCACCGTCTCGCCTACAACTTAAAGCATCAAATCCTAACTGAATTGTTACTTGTATTATATTCAAAAGAAAGAACTCCTTTTGTAAAAAATTGAAACACACAATCGTGTCAGTGCGAAATTTCTGAAAGAGAATCAAGCGCCATCTGTCTCTCACACTGCAGGCAAAATGTTTGATCTTCATTGGCCCCCAATCACCAGGACTGATACATGATGTTTTAATAAGGCTCCATGAATGTCATGTTTACTTTTGCTAATGACTTTTTGTTTCTTAGCCCCATCAAAAGTCTGGCTGTTTGTTTAGTCTTTTAGTTACAGACCACAGTGCAACGTGTGTTTACAAATGAATTGTATTCAATGCAATACAGAAAAAAACATTTAGCTTAAAAGCACTGAACCACAATACTGGAAAAAAAATACATTTTTACCAGTTATACCAGGACTATAGAACCTTTCAATTGACAATGAATATTTGAAGTCTTTAGATTATCAAATGTTGGGTACTCTGGCAACACTATTTAATTTTTTGTGCATATTGTTTATTTCTTTTGTAATTACCAGACTGTTGCAGAAATAAACAAAATGTCATTATTAAGTATACAAAAATAAATAGCCTAGGGGGCACAAACCCGTCCTCAAAAGCTGCCGTCCTCAAACAATGGTACCAGTTGTGTGAATTGAGCTTCCTCTAGTTGTATGTGGGGGGTTGATTTCCCCTAAGATTTGGTGAGTCACCTTTTTAGGTGAGTGCTCTAAGATAACCGTCTCTACTGTGTGTGTTTCTCACCATCATGACCAGAGTTGAGCAGGTGTTCTCCCAGGTCACAGCCGAACACCCTCTCCCGGAGGATGCCCCTTTGCTTTAGTTTCTGCTTGGTAGGCCTGGACTTCATGAAGGAACGCAAGAATGTAATCAGTTTCCCGTGCTTCTTAGACACTGTGGGGTAAAAGGGAGAAACAGGGAGACATTTTACACAAGTTTACTACACTACAGCGAGTAAGGGATCAGCTTTCACTAACTCTATCCATGCATTAGAGTGAAACCGCATACAAGGTGCTCTGCATTGTTCTGTTGTGCTTTTCGGCTTCATTCTAATGCAGCCCCTTCTTTTATGCGTGTCGAGTTTCGCTGAAGCGAAAGCTTAATTCTTAAATACCACCTCCAGGGCAACTACAAAGAATCCAACCACATCCAATATTAGCATCCTCAGCACCTCTTCAAAACAGAAGAAGAAAAAGAAACCAGTCCTACTTAAAAAAAAACTGCATCAACAACAACTTTCCCTGGGAAAGGGTCATAATCTGCTTACACCACACACCCGTTCTTTTCTTGTCAATCATTTGAAAATGGCATCAATAATGTGAGTTTTCTCAGTCAGTTGAATATCAAATCAGTAAACAAAACCCACTGAACAAGTAATTCACAGTCTTGAAGCTACAGTCCGTTAATGGTTTATTGAACACCTTTATCATGTTTGTAGAAAAGCCCAATATCTTTAAGATAAGCAGCAGAAAATACAGCTGCTGGGTTTTTGTAGCACCTGCCGTTACCCACCTGCCTACCTTCACATAGTCTATATGTGCTTTTATAGAATTTGACAGAAATCTGCACAATTCTGAAAGTCTGGCATGCACACTTGCCATACAATAGACAAGCACAAACAGTATGCAAAAGTATTTGCAAAAGTAGTAAAAAGTACCATTCGCTCTCACACTCCTAACTATACAATTAACCGTATCTCAAATTTGCATGTTTTTAGACTGTAATAAAATAAAATGTTTATTTTTACCAGGCATATGTCATTATTTATTTCATGGTTTTAATCTAAATTTGGATATATTGGTTTATGAAAAGAACAAAGGGCTACCACTTTACAACTAAGATGTACAATTTTAACTAAATAAAAAGTGGATTTTCACTCTAAGAAAGAACATAATCACATTTTTAAACTAAATGTCAAAGTATGTTTTTGTTTCTACAAAACTGAATAAAACAAATCAGGCTTTTATAAATACATAGTTAACAAATTGTGAGACTGTTTAGTAATATGCAGCCAAACAAGGGTTTTGGATGAAAATTTTAACCTGAAGCCAGAGGTCTAAACATCAAATTTTCCCAAAGTTCAACATCACTGTTGAGTGAGTGAATTTGACCTCGACCAGAGGTCAAAGTTAAGATCTACCACCAATGTTTGTGTCACATGTCTCCAGTGGACATATTCTCAAACCAGACATGTACTGGACAGGTACAGTTGCTCTTCCATATAAGTACCAGCTCTGATTCTTATACTGACAAATATCAGCACTTACAACTACAATGCAGCTGGACGCTCTAACAAACATAGACTACAAAGACTACACCTAAAAACTACATCTTCCAATTCACACACTCAATCTGTTTTCTTAAGCACATGGAATATGTTTAGATATAAAGACTTGGGATGCATATATCTGGTTCTATCCAATGATATTTTTTTAATTTTTATATAAATTGAGATAATCATAAAATGTCACCAAACACGGTGAGCTTGAGATGGGTCACCTCTTATTATGTTTGCTGCAGAGCGAGTCATCATTTCCACAGATTTGATTATAGTTTATTGTATCATCTTTAAAAATGGAACGCAGATGGTACAACAACAGATCGAGTTGACTGGGATTGATTGTTACTGAAACATAAAAAAAGTGTTGTTAGCAGACCAACGTATGTAAGACTGTTTCACAATTTCTCATGTGGTTTTCATCCTTTAATGTGTTTCACCTGGGAAGCATTATCTAGTGTTCCACATTGACTTACATTTAAATGGTCAAAACACAATTTATTATTAAGAAAATGCAGTTTCTAGAACTTCACTCATCATGTCAACCAACTAGTTCACCACCAATTAACAGTACAATGCTCAGGTGACACTTAAAAACACTGGTTTCTCAAAACAAAGAAAACTTTTAAATTTGACTCCTTATCACTCTTTTCATAGAGCAGCTGAATCAATGGAGAACCAAGAGTTTGCCTCTGAGCCAGCGTCTGTAAACAACAGCCAGTGTTTCATTTCAGGGGGAGAGTGGACATACAGCTCAGCCCTCTGGGAGGCATTCTTTCTCTGCTGCTGTAACCGGAGACAAAACGGCTAGGACAGCTTTGTTTACTTGCAGAAGAAAGGCCCCTTCAGTATCATGTAGGAAAAGATGTGCAGTGAGAGTGTAGTGACTGACTCTCCAGAGCCAGAGCAGAGACCCCCATTAGAGATATGTATGGATGAGAGCCGGAGGGTCAGCCATTCAAGCGTACTCAGCAGCGAAGCCACTGACACGCTTACTGCTAAAATCCTGCTGGGTAAGAGGCATATAATTTAAGAAGAGCAGGACTGATAGGACTGACTGCTTTCTCCAAGACTAATTACAAGATTTAGAGCCGCAGGGTACAGTGAGTCAGTTATGCTCTTTCACAAAGTAGAAAGACTTGAAAAAGTTGCCCTCAAACTATTATCTACAGCAGTTAATGAAGTTTTCTGACATCTAGTTATCAATATGTCCACGACTCAAAAAGTTGATCAGGTCTTTCTTTAGACTCTCTCTGTCCAGGGCAACACTCACAGCTTCCAGATACACACATGCAAACATTCCCCCAGGTCATACAGTACACAAAGATGATGCAGGTTGATATATTTACAGCTAAGGGACAAACCTGCCAAGTGTTATGACAGTTATGCCTAGTAACTGCTATAACAGATCAGTCTGAGCCAGAAAAGGCTGAGCACAGAAAAGAATGGTGATAGCCAGATGAACTGGTTTCAGCTGCTGCCCTGAAGTCACATGACAAGTCTTTTCCCTAGGAGAGCCCCAGAAGAGGCTGGAGTCTGACAAGCAGGGGGCCAAGCATTACAGCAGCAACAATTACAGACGTAATGGCAAACATCATGCTCTGTTTCCCCACTCCAACCCCAGGCCGACCGCCCCATTCCATCCAGTTAGCGAGGAGCCCTTCAAAGCAGGCAGGCCAGAGGAAAATTCCAACTTCATAGCAACACTAAAGCCCAGTGATGACACCGCAGAGCCAATCAGCCTCAGACATTTGATACGACTGCTGTGCCTGTCAATGTTCCTTAAATACACATGCATCAGGAGGCGTGACCGCAGCTGTGCAGGATTTTTACGATGCTCTCATCTCCGCTCAGTTCAACCCTTTTCCTGCAAGAAAAAGCCCCATCAACACACACAGTTGGTAGAGCGGGAAATTTCAACAGCCTAGTCCTTCCTTTTTCATGTGTTAAGGAGTACAAATGTTAAATCAGTGGAAAACAGTGCGTGGCAGTTAGAAAATGATAATACATTACTATTAAATTAGAATCTCAGATGAGAAGCGGTCAGATGTAAACTTCCCTAAAGCCAATGCAGAAGCTTAGCACCATCTCAGAGGCTGCATTAAGGGCACTCAGTAGGCGTTCACTGGTCTTACTAAACACATTTATCCACTATTGGATATATTTGCATATAAATAAATTAAACAGTCAAAGCATCTCCCTTTAATAGACTGAGGGGTACCTACGTGCTGTGTGTTTACACCGCTTGGATCACTTCTCACTGCAATAGAACAACACACACTTAACTCTGCTGTTCCAGGATTCAAACCGGTGTCATTAAAATGACTGGGCCAAAGTTGTTTTGACTTTATTCCTGAGGCCACACTAGCTGACGTCATCAGAGTCCCTCTTTACTGTTTTCTAGTGTTAACAAAGGCCCGTTTGTCCATTGAAAGACAACTACCACGGAGATAATGTTTGCACGACTCATCACACAAACAGAACACAACGCTGGGAGCCACTGTGTAAACCTCCTGAAGGAGTTTTAGGATGGCTGTCCACAGGGTAAACAGGAGAGCAGACGCTGACCTCTGTTTGGACAGAGGAACTTAAATCTATAAACGTTGATGGAAAACAAATGACTATTGTTTCATGTCCCTAAGTGCTAGTTAGAGAAAAATATATTTAAGGTAATTATTTAAAAGGACTAATTCAATTTTATAATGTCACATGGTTGACTGCAATAACAATTATTGTAAATAATTCACATACAACTGAATTTTTTTTGTTTAATAAAAGTGTAGTTGTCACACTTAGAGTTTGTTGTCATATTATGTTTGATTAACATTTAATTAGTGTTTTAAGGCTTTTCTTTACAATTGCTATGACCTTGAAGATACATGTTCAGATTACTGGGGAAAATATGATATAGGAACTGATTTTTTTTTTTTTACTTTTTTTTTTTTTTTATCAAACTCATCAATGTTTTTACACAGGATTATAGTAACTGACACTTTAAGATCAGTTCTAAGTCTGCTCTGGTTCTTCAGTCCCAGCCTTGGTTGTTGAAATGATGTTAGGGTTTTAAATGTACTCCAAAGTCAATATTCAACTACAGCGTGACTAGAACTTTCCATCTTCATTTAATCCCAACATCTGCCTAACACATCTAGACTTTAGAAAAAACAAACATCAAATTACATTTTAGAATTATTACATATTTATTAATTAACCATGAAGTAGGACTTTGTTAGTTGAACCATGAATAGTCAACAATTCAAAATCCCAAAAGAAACATTAGATAATTTCAAGATGATAACTAACTTAACTGTAGATTATTGAATACACGTTATAAGAAGAAAAACTGGAACATTCCATAGGCACATGGAGAAATAATTTACCCTCTATCACTTAGAGTACTGTACGTTTTTACTTTTCCTTAATCCCTACTGTAACTGGATCTGTATAATTGTTTTTGACCCTGCGCCATGTCCACGTTTCCTTTAGTGGAAAATTATTAACTGCTCATTTTAAACAGGTTTTCTTACCTTGGATCCATAATCGCTGGACTGTGTTCAGTCTTTATAAAAGCATTTAAAAAAAGAGAAAAAAGTCCGAAGTACAATGTGGCGCTAACCTTCAGTCTGCGTTTGGCTCAGCGCTCACCTGTAACAATGACGGTGAAAGTTCACCTGTGTAAACCGCTGAGTTGTCTCTAAACACACACACACGCTGTAAGAGAATAACGTTAGGAGTGACAGGAGGTGCGGAGTGGAATGACTCCTCCGTACACACTATGACTTCAGCCCACACTGCTGTTCGTGCTGTACTACCAGCCTTGTGCTGCCTTCACGTTCTTCAGGAAATATCAACACCGGGCACTGACGAAGCCTGTTTTCTATCATCACAAATCTATAAGGAAGACGGACAACATATTTCTCCTGACGACCTTTATGGCTTTGGTCAAATAAGCTACTGGTCACAGACGGAATTGCAGACTACACATGTGACAGAACGTACACAAACTGTCCACTAAATTAGACACTCCAGTTTAAATGCTCATAATGAATATTCATGGACAAGAATGCAAGGGCAACACCAGTTAGTCAAAAGCATATAGATGTCTATGACAGACTGTCTGGTCACACTGATCATCAAAACATCATGGTATAGGACAACTGCTCTTGTGTTTACACCTTATGAAGCTTGAAGCAGAGGAGATAATGAACACACCTGCTATTTAAATTCTGTTTTTGGAAACCAGAACTGTACTGAAGTAGTACTTGTGTAATACCTGTGTTTCATCTATTCGGATAACATCAGTATACATTCCAATACAACATGAAGCTGATTTTAAACACCATATACACAGTTAAATAAAAGTAGACAAAAGTAACAAAAAAAAAATAAATCCAGCTATAATACTAGAAGAGAATAAGACACCGGAGTAAAGCAGCCAAATGCCAAAGTGTCCTGCAGAGACAGACACTTTCTCCTAACAGACAGCATATGACATGTTGAATAGCTGATCATTGAATTAGTCAGCTCTCCTCTCTGGAGGCCAACCTGACAGAATTACCTGAATAATAGTTTTACTGGCCCTGTCCCAGTGCACACTTGTTGAGCCAGAAAGAAAGACACAGTAATTTGATGCTGATTCAAAATCACAAGACTTTCATCAGCCGCTTCGATAGCATGTGATTTGCCTTTAAAAATTGCACAAGAACCTCTCCTTGGACTGTAGAACATTCGTAATGTTTACTACGTGAGTACAGCGTGACCATACTCTTGCTGTGTATTTGCACTTTTCATCACATTATATTCTTCTAATCCCCTACATTTCAGAGGGAAATGTGACTTTTGGACCCTCAAAGGCAAAGGCAAAGGTTGCTCTTTGTTGGAATGTAAATTCCAAAGTTTATCTGTACTTCTTGGATGATGTTTTTAGGAGCAAAACTATCACCACGTATCCACAGGAGCTACACTCCAAAGCTGCTTCTTTCCTCTCACTTTCCAAAAACTGTGCAAGGTGGTGTAAATTCTGTCACATCCGCATGAAACTGCTAGTGCATAACTAGAAAATGTAATTTAAATGTGTCAGCAGAAGCACACAGTACTGCCACACATAATCATAAATGACAAACAATTTCTTTGCTAATGTTCCTTTTGCGTAAACGCTGCTCAAGTTTAAACAGTATCACTTTTTAATATTAGTGGTGGGAATCGTTACATTTTTCTGTCCAATTTATTATGTTTCACCTCAGTATCTACACAAAAACCCACACCGGTGAAACCCAGTCAGCTGAGTCTGACTCACATTTGTTCTGTGAAATGTTTCTGAGTAAATGTGCCAATATTTGCCAGTACAGTCAGGCAATTGTGATGCTCCTGCCTTGGTGTCAGATAACCTGAGAGCATTAGAAGTGAGAGGCGATCCTACTGCTTTGAATGAATTTAATGATAAGTGTCAATTTCCTGGAACATTGTTGCTGGCTTTAATTCAGCATTTACATTAACATGTCAACTAGTTTAGTTAAAAAACAGATCAATTATTAAAGTGATTCATCACAATCACACACAAATTAGCTTAAAATTGACCAGTAAACAGGTTTGTGGTGGTTGCCAGCAGGTTGATAAAAACAAGCTCCATCAACAGTGAGATCCACAGATGGACAACAACAGTCTTTTATTGAGGCTTCAGAGCAGCATGTTCCACTGGGGACACTGCATAGTTTCTCAGCACCAGGAAATGACTAGAGATCCTCAGAAACAACAGGACAAATCTCACTCTGTCTCACACATTCTCTCCCCACTTCCTTTGCGCTTAGCTTCACATATGCAGCTGTCTTGGCTCATATGTGCTCACAGCTGCCCAAATCTCTGGACTCCAGACATTATGATGGCTGAGGAGGTGAAGGGGGAGGAGGGTGGGGAGGGCGGGGGTTGACATCTGGATCAGTGACTGTTTAGTTAACACAGCTCTCTGAAGAGGGGAAGGTGACATTTTTATTTAAGTCTCAGCAGTCCATAATGTTCCTAACAATATTGACAAAAGCATAGTATTTTCACACCGTAGACTCACCTCCTCAGACAAAAAGAAGAACGAACTGTAGATGGATACACTGTGGTCGCTTTTAAACGGTAACGCAGCAGCATATTAACAATTTCCATGGTTTTTGGGAAGCAGCAAAGGTTAGTGGTGAGATCTGTGCAGAGCAAGAATATATTTTCCAGGACTGTGTGGCTCCCTGCTGGAATGTGCTCTTTTAGTCACCAAGGAGAAGGAGACAGAGATTCTTACTGTTGCAGGACAAAGCGCAGAGCTCAATAGCTGGGTTTACAGGCCCCCCTTATTGTAAAAGGATTAAATAAATCACGGCCGGTCGAGACCCAGCACCACGGCACCCCTGTCGCGCCCTTTGGTCTTCAACCAAACAGAGCCACACAAACACAGCTGGCCTTCGTCCAGGCACAGGGTACATTCAGCAGCTTTGAGAAATGCTCCAGTGACCTGGCTCACCCTTGAAGTCATTTACATACACCTTGAAGGGGCCAGAGCCCATAAAAAATTCAAAACAGGTGGTTGGAGGGACAAGGAAAACTATTCCTCCTCTCAACACTTCAGCTTTAACTTTTGCATGGTATTGACGCTAAATGCTAATTCTTTTAAAAAGTATTTTTGTAAGGCCACCAATTGGACTGGATGACAATTATTACAGTTAAAGAAGACAGACATTAAGTCTGCAGCAAATGATAGCAGATGCAACAACAGTGGAAAAGTTGTGATTGAATTTTGTTTCTCAACAAACACACTCCATATGTACAGTATGCATCACACACCTACACACACACACACACACACCATTAAGTCCTTCTCAGATACGTACAACAGAATCAGAAGTATTAGAAAGACTGTCGTCTTCAATTCATACAAAAGAACCTTTTACGTAGTCATAAATAACAACAGACAGTAGTAATATTAGAGGCACACACTGCAAACTCATTGATTAGAGTTTAATTATTATTATTTTTGTTAGGGGCGGATGGTAAAACACACACAGGTCGGGTTTTTGTCTACCTGAACTTATGCTGTAGTGGTTTAAGGGGTCGGCCACCCATGTACTGTCCTCTATTACACTCTCCATCTCCAAGTCTGCATGCAGCCAGGAGGACAGATGGACCGACAGACAGATGAATGAATGGATGACATGGGGAGACGAGAGAACCGGCAGAGGGAGAGAGCATGTCAAGTTAGCAAAACACAGAAAACTGTAGCACTGTGAGATAACAAGCTTCGCATAGAAAACCATACTGTATTGCAAAAGTGAAAAACTTCTCTGTGAGAAAGAGTACAGATTAAAAAAAAAAAAGAAATAGTCAGCCGAGCCACATATAATCCATGCTATTTGTCAGTGTAAGAAATCGTTTTTAAAAGAAAAACCTTTTAGGTTCAAACCCTTAGAATTTTTAACCCCCTTTAAAACCTGCTCTGGTCAACATATTTCTTCAACAGAACTTATTCAGCACATTTACATTCGGCAATTACTGCTCCACAAAGTCGTTTTCATTACAAGTGGCCCATTGAACTGTCACTTTGAGGATAATGTGTTAGGTAACAATTCTCTTCACTTTTATTTGCGTCAGTCTAGGTGGCTGTTGTTTTTGGGGGGGAGATATGTAAAACCTAAATGTTAATGCCAAAAACACTACATCTAGAACACATTAGAAGCAATCAAATGACAAAACATAGTGGCGGAGCAGTCAGAACGAAGGCTGCGAGTGCTTTTATTAATACATTTAAACATTAATAAACAAGATTACTCTATTCTCCCTGGTTCTAAGTGTTATAGTGAGGTGTAAAGAGCAGCCCATTTAGCTGAAGTGCTAGGGCGTTAACATTAAGACTAATATATACTCTTTTTTTCCTTGCAATTGACTGCACAGAGAATGTTTTCTGTCTTTTGAATAGTAGACATGGACTCAATCACTGAAATGCATCAAAACTTGAAATACAGCCATCGAAGTAGTGTAAATGTCAGGTGTGTTTGTGTGAGACTGACTGAGTGAGTGAGTGACAGTGGGGTGAGTGGACATGATGGATGGAGAGTGTATACCAGCACGCACAGGGGGGGAAGAGACTCCAAGAAGCAGGTTGCAGGCCAGAGGAGGGGGTGGCTGAGGCAGAGGAGTCACAGTCAAATGCAACATATCAAGACACATGCTTCAACAACAGTGTACATCTCTGAGCAGTGAAATAGTAACATGGTTAAAAATGCATTCATGCAGTGGAGGAGGAGGAGATACAACCACAGGCAGCATCATTACATACAGTTGTTTGTGAAGCCTCTATTCACCAGTTTAAACACGCTGACCATTTATAGTGAAACCATCAGAAAGCAAAGCAAACATTATTTCAATTTTTTTTAGACTTTCAGGGATGACTACCTAAAGCCTAAATTATAGATTACATGAGGAGAGAATCTAATTTTATTCTTATTTCCTAATTTCTTTTTTTGTTTTAGGTCAAACTTCTATATTATACAACACAGTTGGTTTGCACCGTGCGGTGCAAACAGGTCAGTTTTTTAAATTAAAGAAATGTAAATACTGCTTATGTAGTAAAACAATATACGCTCTAATAAAAGCATAATTTTCAGAAATATGTGATAAACCTTTGTCCCAGAGCTAATATAATGTTTTGCTATATTTGTTTAAACTCATTAATATATTAATATGTAGCTTCAAAAGTAATAATTTTAAGGTTAGATGTGCAACAGTTAAAATGAAATAAAAACATGGATTAAAAAAGTCAGTTACGTCAGTAGGAAGCACATCAGAACTTTGACCAGGGATTCTGTTGTATTAATAGCAACAGTTGACTTCACATAATCTGTTTCTGATCAGTGAAACAGTCTGAGAGCCTTACATGTTCTTTACGATTAAAACGGCAGAGAATATGGGCTTTTAGCAGCCACCCAAAAACCCATCAGGTATAAAGAGAAGTCCCTCCCCAATAATTGAAGACCTTCTAAAGTCTGTTTGTGACTTTTTTCACTGTGTCATCTTTTCATCCCACTGGTTTGGAAGTCCGCCTCGATTGTCCACCCCACAGCAAGTCAATCAGTTGTAACAGTGAGTCATGCTGCTTCAGCCACTCTGGTTTTGGCCGATGTGACAAGGATTCGCACTGAAGTTTGATCAAAAAGAGCTCAACCATACGATGAAGTGAAACAACGTTGTGGGAGAACTACTGTAACGTGAGGCTGAAGTCTACAGCAGAGCTACAAAAAGAACGACTTTGACTCCAGGATCACTAAAAAATATATCTTCAATACTTGGCAGAACATTAAATAACATATCTATTTGCTCTGCGTGTTATTGGATGGCATGAATTAATTCCAGTGGGTTTGCACATAGCTGTGTCAACAAAGCATTGTGCTGTAGGAGGGCTGTGTCAGTGACTGATGTGGGAAAACACGCTTGTTATTTGTGGTGAACGTTCCGCACTAGAATAAACCACGTTATAAACGTTGACACCTGAAATGCAGCCAGATCAGAAACACATTGACTTTCATCAGATAAAACATCTAACCAACGCACGTCCTGTGAACAGTTACAGGCAAAGAAAAAAAAAAGGAAGAAAAAGAGGAAGTGTACCTGGTTTTGGCACAGAGTTGGTCATGGACTGTGGCACCTTATCATTTATGAGCTCCACACACTCACTGGGAAAGAAGCCAACCTGGACAGAGCAGGGCAGAGAAGCAGGCAGGTGAGGTCACAGCAAGTATAATCAGATTTAGATAACCAAATGAGGCCAGAGGAAATGGACAGCACACATCTGTCACACACTGATGCCCACAGCCTGCTGCTGAGGTCACATCACTTACTCTTACTATTTATCTTCTCCTTTTAGGAAGGCTCTGGAACTGTGTGTGTCTTTGAACCTAACATCTGCTCAGTAAAATTTGGAGGTAAATTGTCTATTGCAAACAACAAATTTGCATAGCAGTCCACCCCAGTGATAAGGAACAAACCAGTGGACCAGGGAGTACTATACTAAGAACCATGCTATAATTCTAGCTGAATGGCTAACGGCTGTTATATAACTTAAAGCAATGTATTACACATGGTATTTTCAATAACACTGATGGTCAAACTGAACTAGTTTTATAGAAAGGCTACCCTTTCACCAAATTCTGTGTCAAATTCAGTGTCATCATTTTCAAATGTCTCACGATTCGTTCCTCGATACAGGAAAAAAAAAGTTTTATGACAAAAAGGACCCAGAACTTTTTAAACATCTTAAATTTCTGAGCCCTGAAATACTAGGCTGGTGTGGGTGAAAGATGTATCCGGGACAGTTTATGTGCACATAAAAAAACTGACATGTACGGATGTAGCTTACAGCCCCCTACGGGGAACAGCATGTCTGAAATCTTGTAAAATACTACTACTACTACAAAATACTAGGTTAGATAAATATGACTCCAGGAACAGTATCGTGTACACACAGCACGCTGCAGAGTAAAAATACTGGGAACATGAAAACAAAAACAGAAGTTTCAGGATTTGGCAACAAAAATGGCCTTTGGTGAATATATATGTCATGAAAACATCTGGAGTGTGTATCAGGTCAGAAGACTTTGACAGTAGCCATCTTTCAACCACCTCTCGGAGAAACAAGTTTCACAACAGTAGGAATCACCACAATTGTTCATTGTTGGTCGTTTGGAACAACCTGAAGTCCTTTGTTATCCATAGCAGTGCGGTCAGCTGGAGCTAACTCCAGTTCTGACTGAGAACTTCACTGCCAATTAGTGTGACAGGCAGATCGATGTCCTATAGTAACAGAGAGTCAAAACAGAAGCTGCAGCGGAGCCAAGGCAGAAGGTTGGGCTGTTTATTTATCATTCTGAGATGCGTTGGGATGTAGAGGATACAGCATCGACCCAGAGGAAGCACAAGAATCAATATTCATTTGTCTTGGTAGGACGATAGTTTTAAAATTAATATTTTAGTTTGTAGGGTTGGCCTTTCATATTTATTGGACTTTTAATATAATCTTAAGACATTTATGGGCCTAATATTTCTATATAACACTGTTATACAGCTGTTCAGTTCTGATTTACATATTTCTAGTATGTTATTAATAAGCAGGCTGCTTCTAGAGAGGCAAGAGGCTTATTTTTTATGGAAAACTTGAATAGTTTTTTTTTTACAGAAAAGATAAATAGACCATAGGTAAATATGTATTTTTGTTTTAGCTTTAATAAGAAAAATGAAATATGCAATGTTGTCTTTATTATTAGGATAATTAATGTAATCGTGAAAATTCTTAAGCCACATTTAATCAAAATAGAGCAGAAGTAGACGTAAAATGTGTCTTGTAGCTCAACCTACATGTCAAATAAATAATACTCTTGTCATACTATTTTACTCAAAGATATAAAACTCTGTAAACTGAGAAAAAATGATATTCAAGTATGTTCCAAAATTAGCAGTCAAAATAAGAGTAGGTATAAAACAACATCCACTAAGAGCTTTGTCTGAGTAATGGCTCACCTCTGGAACTGAACAGTGGAATAATAATAATAATAATAACTGCTGCCCTGGCTGCAGTCTTGATCTACTCAGAGTGGAATACGTGCGTTGTCCTGAATAAATAACAGAATAAACAGACAGTGACTAATTTTCCACTTTATTTTAGTAAAAATTGGGAAAAAAAACAGAAAAAAAGAGAAAAAGAATTTGACTCATTGGTAGTTTGCAGGTCAAAACATTTATATTTTTGGAAAGTATGAATTTATGAATTAGCCCATATTAGACATTTAAGTTGGTCAGTGTTCTTTGATCTAATAAAAAATGGATGATGTGCAAAATTCAACTGTAGAGGCAGGCCTTGTCCAGAGGAACTGTGTGATATATTTCCACTAAGCTGACAGCACAAATAAACACAAATGCATTATTCTCCTGATTCACTGAGGGAGAGGCTCATTATGAAGTCAGCGCCTGGTATGGCTGACATCATCACTATTACACAAAGTTGTGATTATTGTGATTAACATGTTGACTTTGGCCACCTCAGTCTTATTTTACCATAGTTCCCATGTCAGACAAAGTCAAACATAATCATTTTGTCTAATTGCAGAGAGACACAGGGGAAACAAAAGCCAGGACTGGTTTGAGTCTAAAACACATTTTGAAAAAACGTTGATGTTTGAGCACAGAAGTCCCTTGGCTCTCTCACAGGGATTGTTCATGACAGGCTGTGGTAGTGGGAGAATAAAATTGAGAGGAGTTTTGTACCAAACAACTTTACTTTCAGTGGAAATGTATTTTATTGGTTGGCCTTGTGAGGCTCAGACCCGGTATAAACCACATGAAGAAACACACCTTGGTGTTTTGACAGAAAAAGTATTTTCTTAATAAACAACAAAAAAAAGAACATCCTTTTTCATCCACCGTCAAAGGAATCTGAAATGTAGCTCTCGTTAATAGCTTTTCCGGCAAAAGATAAAAAGAGGAAAAAAGAAACATAAAGAAAAGCAGCTGAACGCTGAGTCAGAAGGTTTTTTACCATTTACCTCCTGGTGACTGCGATTAAGGATAAAATAGTTTCAGCTTCCGTGCAGAGTTTCGGTATGTGATTAGCCTTTAAAGGCATGAATGTGTCTCCACAGCTGGACCTCCTGCACTGAACTGTAATTCATTCAGTCTCTCACACACACTTAAACCGACCCAGTGCAGCCTTCTCTGTTATTTAACACAGAGTGCCCTCATTGCTCCGACCCAGTTTTTAATTTGTTTTGGTTTTGCTGACATATTTTGAATATATTGTTACAGGAAAAAGTTGTTACAAAAGGTGATTAAATATTTCTTTTTCTTTATGCCTATAAAAGAATCTCGGAAGGAGTTAAATTGACTATTTAAACACTGCATGACATAAAAACATGCAGCCAAGAGATTGAAATAACATGTGTGATTGTTATGTTACAGTAGGAAACCAAAGACTGAGTGAGAATATAAATTGTTCCAGCCTTTACAGGGGAGGCACACATCCTGGAATCTGCTTAACAGCTTCAAGAGAATCTGTATCTTGGTCAAAAACATCCAGTAAAATGACTGACTGAAAAAGCAGCATTTCCTTCTTGTCCTCAAAGTACCTCAAAGAACGGCTGCGGAGAGAAATCCTATTCTTTGCCTAAGTGTGAGTGTATTGAGCCCGAGGCTAAACAGGGGGAGCTACGTACCTGGAACCCATGTTTCCCTCGCCACCATGTGGTGTCTTCTTTAGGAGGCATGTCAATCACGGACACGATGTCACCAACCTGCAGAGATCGACAAAGAGAGATTAAAGACAGATCTAACGGCCCCTTTTAAAACTCCATGAACACAGTCCCGATACCATACCAGAGAGGACGTCACTCCATTTTCAATGTTAATAATAGTGCGTGTGATGAAACACAGGGAAGCATAGATGGTCTGACAATAACTGAACCTTGTCACCAGTCTCCAGAACAACAGGGAGAGGTATATTCCACAGAATATAACATTATACTGTAGCTAGACATAATCACGCAAACACTGACATTTTTATTTTTATATTGAGACGATAACCTTAACTCTAAAAGGACAGAGAGCGTCCCCCGTAGCAATACTTCTGTAGCACAAATACAGCACCTATTCCTGCAGAGGTAGCATTTTTCCAGAACTCATAAAAACTCAGTATGTTTAAGAGAAGCAATAAGAGGACGCTTTAATGTTTCTGTTGTGATCACCTCAAAGGACAGTTCGTCTGAGGCCTGGGCGATGTAGCGCTTGATGACGTGGGCTGCAGCGATAGCTGGCACGTTGATAGACGACTCTTCATGGACCAGGAGATGATTCCCTTTATTATCAACCTGAAAGACATTACACACCGACAGAAATCGCATTAACAAGAGCAATTGTTGGCTAACATGATTATGGAGGCTAGAAATGAACCAAATGTACATTATTGTACTCGTGATTACAAGTGTATAAAGTGAATAACTGGGGATGTCAATGTTTAATTAACTCAACAGTAATTTCTGTCTGTTTTTTTGCACAGTTGAACTGGGGACACGTATAAGTATGTGCTGTGTTTTCTTATAGACTTCATTAGAGAATCATTTAGATTTCTTTTGTAAATTTTTTTAATTGATTAAACAATATCAATTTCAGTATGACATCTATATTTACACGTAGCATAAAAAGCTTCAGTGAAGAACTGAAGCCAAGGCCAAGTCAGAGTTTTGGTACCTCAATAAATACACAATAGTATTTAAAATACACATCTGTTCTAGGTCATAGATCTTCAGGTTGTCCAGGTACTGCATAGAAATACTTTTCCTGTAGTTAATTTATTTTTTTTATTGTTTTTACTAACCAATCACTCCTTCTGTTTCCACATTTGTGTTCAAAACCAAAATGTCAATTTTAATAGCTTCTATGTGTGAACTTTACACAATGGACATACAGGTGGTGATAATACTGTTATTTGTTCATAAGGTATTTTTCTATAAAGGCCACCATAGTCACTGCATAACAGGTGGAATGAAAAAACATGAATGAATGAATGTATGAACTGAATAGTAAATAACAAGGTGGGTTTCTGTACAGCAGTGCATAAGGCAGAGGATGTCTGTTCTATTCCTATGACAACCACTGTTCTAATGTAATGTCGTGGGTGATGTTAGCACTCTGATTACAGACAATGGTGTTTTCACCAATAAAAACATTGTTTTCAATGTTGACCTTGACAAAGACATGGCAGCCTTACCTCCATCCATGTGAGTGCAGGCCCACAGTTGATTTTGTTGTCAGCAATAGCTGAAAGCCGGGAGAGGTAAGCTAACAACATCTGTGAAACTGACTAACAAGGAGAGAAACACAGAAAAACAGGAGTCACTGGTTTGATAAAGGTGACTTCTTAAATCAAATCATTGTTTAGCAAACAGGAAAACAAAACAACCTTTACGGGACAGAAAACTTCACTTCACTCATTTAAGCCCCAACAGCACAGAGTCTCAGAGTTGTGGCTCGGTTCAAATCATAGTAAGAGCCACAGACACCATTAAGACACATTTGGTCTGAATTATTATGTCTAACGACAGTAGACTGCTGTCAGTGGATACTTTGTTTCATCTCTGTATGCAGTGTCACCAAGCAGTACTTCTCTTACACCGGAACTATGTAGTACTTGGACTTACAGGTATGTGTTCACCCCTGTTAAATGGCTGTTCCAAAAACGATAAATGTATGTCATTAACCTTGATTAGTTTATTGTATAATCATGGCTTTAATGAATTAGAATGATTTGCAGCTATAGCTGTGACTTGTCAAAATGTCTGGCGTGAAAAAGGGGCGATAATCATTGGCTAATCATGCACTGAATATTAAAACTGGCTGTTAGTCACTTCAGTCGAGGCTGTCAGTCACTCTTGGCCTCCTGTTTATTCATGTTCTAAAAAGACAAGTGAAGTGTTCCACAGGGGCAAACCGCTTCACCTAATGTTTGTAGATATGATTTCAGATCAAAAGAAAAAGCTCCGGTGGACCAAATGCCGCTGCATGACTCTACAGAAAATTTGAGTTTGTAAAAACAGTACTATAGTGTCCTGCAGGTGGCTTTGTGAAGGTATTATACCGAAAGACGCACGTACACAACTGCATGTGTGCACACACAGGCAGACACACGCTGAACTAGTTTTGCCACTATCTTTTATACATCCGCATTCTTTTTTCAAACCTCAGT
>NC_024325.1:5759414-5762338 GCF_000523025.1 Cynoglossus semilaevis | reverse complement strand
TTTTTTCAAACCTCAGTCTGACAGAAAAGGCTTCACCTGGCTCAGCTCACAATGCCTTTCCTCAAGCGGACCAATGAGGAAATAACTGACACGATATCAAATTGCACATTCCAAAGAAATTAACCTGGTAGATCCAATTCCATATCAAAGTTTCTGTGTGAGGTTCACCCTGAATTCTGTAGTGATTTAAAAGGCATTTAGCTGTGAGTGGAGTTAGTTTGGGGTGAAATTGTTAAAAAAGAAAAAGAATATAAAAGGAAGGAAGTAAGCAGGCAGGAGAAAAGATCTCAAAAAGAAAAATACATCAAAAACATGACTGGAGGAAAACACAAAAAGAAATATCAAAGACAAAAAACAAGAAAGAAACGACAGCAGGTTTTAAGAACTGGCTTGTACCAGTTTCATCCTTACCTCTGACTGATCATTCAGACTTTCTAATCGAGGCAACTCTGACAGCTGTGAGAAGCGTCGGTCATAAATGCAGAGGTGTAGGTGCTTGTCCAGGACACGGAAATCTTCATAGCTGCGCTTCACAATCCAACTCCGACCCTGTGAAACCATGAGTGCGGTGGTGAGAAGTCTGGAACAACACTGAAGAACTCTAGAACTCTAACAAGGATCTTTATGTTGTTGTGACAAAAGAGTCAAAAGAAATCAAGGTAATTATTATTAAAATAGTGTTTCCAACATGATTTGAAGAGACTGTTGGGGTTAGCTAAATGTACAGACTCCACTACTTTGCATCGACACCTGAATAACTGCTCAGGCATGTCTGTGACCCATTCTTATGATCAATGATACACAGAAAACCAGGTTTTTAAGAAGCTGACAACACCAAACGCATGTTGCATTAATAAAATGATGAAATCACAGTGGAATGTATTTGAAAAAATACACATTAAAGCAATCAAGACCACAGACCTTTTTGTAAGCACTGTGTTACTGTAACAAACACACAATGATGAAAGGACATTTTCTCATAATTTATTGTGTAATTAATCAGCTGCAGAGCTAAACAGGGCAGAAAGGAGAATGAGGCTGAAGCTGCAAACAGAGAAGGACAAGAAAATCACCAGAAGGTGGCAGTAATGTGAAAAAAGAATGACAACTGCTCTAAAAGCCAAAACCGTAAGACCTGGTTCTGGTACAGTCAGTTACTGACGCAGTTTTCAGAGATAAGTTCCAGCTAACTCCAGAAACTTCCATTCCTGTCAATCTCTAAGGATTGACTTTTACATTAGACAAATGCACCTCAACTGTAAACCACTCAAAATAACTCTTCTATCTTCCTAAAACTTCCAAAAATCTGCTTTTTTTAAACACACATCTACATAAACAAACAGGAACCCCTTGTTTATTCAGCCCCTACTGGAACATTTCAGTGATTAAATGCCAACAGTACAAGTGCAAACCGAGGGAATTCTGTCCTAAATTCACCACTTTAAATAGATCTCAGTATTTAAAAAACGCCCCACAGTGATTTCACAGATTTGTTGATTCTTTCTCATCCAGTAAGAAACGGCTCCAGACCTCAAAACCTGCTGAGAAAGACCAGTGGTGGAAAAAGTCTTTGCTTTGATTTGGCCCAGAAAGATTTGTCTGTACCACGGCCAGGGCTTGTGCGACTGGGACTGCAGTGCACCACTGAAGCTTGTGCTGTTTGAAAAGTGCTGGCTGAGAGAGACGCCACTGGGAGGGCTCTGCGGGCTCGGGGAAGTCTTTATGGTTTCCTGTCCCACTTTTTTTCTCCCCCCCGCCTCCCCCTTCTAGCTTTGTGGAGCTGAAGCAGTCTCATCTTTCTGTGCTACTTAATCTGTTCAAAGCTAAAGCAGAGTTCAAGGACACCT
Source organism: Cynoglossus semilaevis (assembly GCF_000523025.1). Classification (NCBI taxonomy): domain Eukaryota; kingdom Metazoa; phylum Chordata; class Actinopteri; order Pleuronectiformes; family Cynoglossidae; genus Cynoglossus; species Cynoglossus semilaevis. Next base: position 5,760,491 of record NC_024325.1, on the reverse strand, counting down.
CTGCCAGCTTCTCTATCCTTTTCCAAACAGAACCGATGCAAATTTAGCAATTTTCTAACAGCCATGAGAGGTTGACATTTCCAAGTAGCCAGCTCTATACTTGTGTGGCTTTGCCAAGGTTGTGTAAATGTTGATGATCTGAGGAAAAAAATGCACGAAACCCAAATCAAAAGTCACCTACAGAGGCTGAGGCAAAGCTTCAGAGCCTGATCTACTGAAGAAGCTCTGCCCATTTCAGGTTACATCCAACTTTGTTCAATACTTTCTATGTGATCTCACGATAAATTATTTGAAACTTGCTTCACTTCACATCTCTCCTTGGAATGGCAAGGCTGAAGATGACTGCGACAACTTTTTTTAATTCTGCGGTGAAACTAAACAAGGAATTCAAAATGAGCTGCCAGAAGGAGAAGTCGGGAAACAACCAGAAATGTCAGGAGTGAGAAGTTCCATCTGCCCTCATAAAGACATAACTAAGCTGGTATCACCAGTAGTTGCTGTGAGAGAACTTTTGGGAACTCAAAAGGCTCTGTGAGGTGACAGCTGCCATTCTAGATGTTGACAGGACTATTTCTGTCTCAGGGTTTAACAACATGAATGAAATACTTGTCTGTAGTATCTCAGGAGATCAGTTCGATCTTGAGTCAGAATGATGGGGTACCCTCTACTCATGAAGTAGGGCTAATACGTGGCAGGGATGAGACATAAGCAGAGGTCTTCAACACAGTGTTAATGAAGGGGGTCGTGAAGGTGTTCTGAATAATGACATCTGGTCAAAATGAAATGAATTTGGACCAGTGGCTGTTTGGGCTTTTACTGGTTGCTATGGACCGAGGCTGAACAAGTTTAAATTCACATCAAACAAGAATGTTGTCCATGTGCATTCAACTTATTGACCCCCCCCCCTCTCAGGGTGGAGGGTGGGTAAAAAAAAAAAACAAAACAAAAAACATTTTGATAGATCTAAGTGTACATTCCATTTTTTTCACCAATCCTGGCATGCAAGCACAAATATTTTCAATCTGGCTCCAGATTCCCACATAACTTACATTTTTGAAACAATAGTTAGGTGTTTGA
>NC_024325.1:5750516-5759386 GCF_000523025.1 Cynoglossus semilaevis | reverse complement strand
TTTAGTGTGGAACATCTGCACTGCTCCTACTGAACTGCCATTCAGGGTTCACAAAATACTTTAAATATTTGTTTTCGTTGCGAGGACAAATACATTCCACAGAAATGTGGAAGCAGGAAAGTTTTAATGAAGCATTCACTTTTAATTGCAGAAGCGTATTTACATGCATGTGAATGATTTTAATTTCAGGTCTGCACAATGCAGTGAGTTCACTGACTTACCTGGCAGTAAATGTGAACCAAGTACACCGGCTCCTTAGACTCGTAGCCATTTCTTGTCACTTCACACTGTTCGTCCCCGAGGGACAACTGAAAGACAAAGAGGAAAGACATGGTTAAAGTCGGAAAGATTTCTGTTAAAAAAAGCAAGGTGAGATTAACTAAGACTAGTGATCTGTGATGATGAATGGTGCCACTGTCTCTGTACCAGAGTTTCCAGAGAAAACTCCCACATACATGAGAAGAACCAGTGAAATGTCATCTATGTCATTGTCTTTAACTGGTTTATTTAACCAGATCATTGTTTTTTACTCTTTTCAAAAGAACTGAATCTGCTTCTACTTTCTCTTATTACTATTACAAAGAGACTTCAGTCGACTGAACCAACACTGACTGAGCAAGTATTTGTGCAAGTGAAAGGACAGAAACAGACACATGGAAGTGGTTGTGTTGTCATTTAAGTGGTGCTGATTAGAAGGCACTTTTTGCTTGAAAAGAGTATAAAAATCTAGAAAACAAATGTTCGCTGGAACTACTGTTGTGCAGAGAGCAAGGTTTTCTTATATCTGGGGTTTAGACCTATAAAGTAGAGCTTATGGAATAAAAACTATGTTTGGATTAACCAAAACCACTACTGTGGAAATGATAGATGTAAAAAAGCAGCTTTGTAGTTGTGAAGTTATAAGATCTCATCCGAGCATGTTGGAGACCTGACAACCTTTAGCCATTACTGAAACTCTGAAGGTACTGGAGTGTTTCTACATGATGTAAAATAATTCACAGTTCCTTATTTGAAGACATCCAACTTCATGACAATTACCTAATAAAGTGAAACTTTCTGATTTTACAAACATTGATTGTGAAAATACTCAAATAAAGCTCATACTCCATCACTGGTGCAGAGATCAGATGTGTATATAGGGCAGAAAGTATGACTCTGCATATCATCAGGAAAAGGAGCACACGCTTTATGAAAGTGAGCTCAAATGTGGCGTTTAATATTGTGCGTTTGTTGAACAGAGGATTAGAGGATCTGTCATGTCCACACATCTTTGACCGTCATATTTATCATAAATATGATATTATATGGATGGACAAAAATAAAACACTTCAAGCTAGCTTAAAACGCTTAAGCGAGCTAGCTCAAATGAAGAGTGAAAAGTTTAGTGATGGCTCGATACGACACTCAAGACCAGTATCAGTACAATAGTGATCAAAATTTCAGAATTGAAAATTGAAAAACTAAAAATTAATTAAGTTATAGCCTGTCCAATCCGATACCTAAGCCCAAATGCTCAACCTAACTTTGTGACTTAGTATAAACAGGGACCTCAGCATCACCTCAGCAACAGCAGCCTGCGTCATGCTGGAGAAGAAAAGAAGGTATTGGATTGATATAGATATCAGCAGATACTCCAAGTTTCGGTATCGCACTGTTGTGTTTTGGTGTGAAGCAGACAGGTGATTAGATGCTAACTCTCTGTTGAAAATGTTGGACTAGGCTAAACCCACAACCTCCAGTCTTTTCTTCTTTATGCATCAAAGGCATTGTGTCCCAGGACAGACTAGTGCTACTCTATACTTGACAAGTCTATTAACAAAACGCTGAGCTCTTGAGTAAAAAATACTTTGACTTAACTAGGGTAGAAAACAGGCCAAGCAGAAATCTGCACTGACACTGAAACAATCGCTGCTGCTAGATTTTCTGTCTGTGGCTAAAACCTGTGAAAGACATTACTGTCCATGGCTGAAGGATGTACTGCATGGAGACATTTGATGACAGCTAAAAAAAAAGTGATTTCCCTACTGTCAAACACAAGTACATAACCAGAAGACCTACATAGGAGCCTCTTCAAATGGCAAAAAAACACTTGTCAGACTGTGAGCACGAAGCATAAACAGGTCAGTGAGTGTGTCTACTGCAGGTTGGCTGAATATACAGTATGTCTGCAGAGAACTTTCTGTAAAACCAATTTAAATTTAGTCCTCCACATTGTTTGTGGTGAAGGACAGCTTACATGAAAGAGCCATATTTTGCCCAAACATGTCAACATGTTCTTTTTCTGCTTTTATCCAAATTACAACTTATGCAGAAACTGAGAGCCTGGAACTGAATCCTCTCCACCCGCCTGAGTGGCATGTTAGACAGGTCATCTCATCTGGCATTCCATGCACAACACATTATAATTTGATTCCCGTCCAACCTGCACTGTACTGGGAGACAGTCCCTGTAGCCCAGGAAAGATTAACAGCTATGGTGACTTATAATTCTTGAGAAAACAGCATTTTCTTCACCACAATAAACTACAGCTTACATTTTAAAATATATATATTCATGTTTAGAATTGTATATTTTAAATGCATATGCTACTTGTCAATGTTACAATCAGCAGTTTACCACAGTCGCAAGTCGACAATGAGCTCTGCTTCAAAAACATCCACAAGAAGGAGTGTTTTCATACTTTCGTACTTACAGTATTTTAACTGTGGTTATTCTCTCGACGTTGGTTTTAATCCCACACTATCGTTGCCTCCATGCACTGTAGCTTCCAGCTCAGAGTGCAGAGCTCAGAGCCCCTGGTCTCTTTAACTCTCAAACACCTGTCCCACTCTCTATTTCCCAGTGCGAGTGTGAGAATGTACATCCAGTCTGGTGGGGTCCTGTTTCACGTTTCCGGAATACAATTCCCATCAGTGGGATGTAAATGTCAGCTCCCTACTTACTTTCACATATAGTGAGTATAGTCCCCTTATGTGAGACTTGAAGAAAAGAAACGCCAGCAATATTCAGAGCAGCAGCAGCAGCAGCAGCAGCAGCAGCAGCAGCAGCAGCAGCAGTGCTGGGGACTCAAAGATGGAGCTGTTTGTTGGATCCTTCAGAGGGATATCTCTCATTTTCCTCATTTTGGCCCTTCGTCCGTCCTGTCATCATGACGTTCCATCTTGATGTCCTTGCAGTCTCTCTGTGTTTACCCTCCACCTCAGATAACTGCCCCTCACTAGAACTTTGACCATCTGATTACAAAGAGGAAACACCGGGAGGCCAGCGCCAGACGATAGAAAAAGAAAATCAAAGCAGTTATCTCCACGTCTTTCAGGTCTGCTGCCGAACACACTGACTAATTCCTCTGTCTCCTTAGCCACGCGCTTCCCTCTCCCCGTTTTCACATCTTCCCCCTGTCTGACATGCTTGCTCACCCCTCCCCCCTCTCCTCTTCCACTAACTCTATGGTTGGTACGTTCCTGGGACAAAGAGCAGAGATGGAGTGAGGGAGGGAGGGAAGGAGAAAGCGAGCACAGGAGAAGCAGAGGAGAGAGTAAGAGGCACGGGGGACAAAAAAGGGGAGGGGTGCACTTGCAGGAGAGCATTTTTCCCCCTTTCTCCTGTTCAGCCCTCTATGTTGTCCTCTAGTACAGTGGTATTCTAACAAAAGAGCTGAACTGACAAAAGCACAGCTCTGTAGACCATTAACAGATAACAGGCGGAAGGAAATTGGATTTACACCTCAAATTATGGTACCAACTAATGCTTTGCAAATGCAGCAGATAATGGGAAGTCACTGGAGAGCCAGACAAGAAAATTCTAAATTGGAAGAATTACTCCAGCATAAATAACCCATGGAGTGAGCTAGCTTTCACCCTGACATACTCAACAGACATGCACACTCAACACGGATCTTATGCTGAAACCAAAAACCTCAAAAAAAAAAAAAAAAAAAAAAAAAAAGAGAAAAGAAAAATCCAACCTGGAAAAAAAATATCGTCTGTAAAAACTTCATTTGTGCCATTCTCAAGTGAGATAGATTACCAAAACTAGCACGGGAGAATGGAGAACGAAAAGAAAAATCACCAAAGAGGGAGCAGTCAGAGGAGGCAGAGAACTACATGAGATCTGGACAACTTTAAATAAACAAAACAATCGCTGCCTGACAACTGGATGTTTCCTTCTACAAGAAACACATACATTTGACAACAGTCATAATGGTCAGACCGTATGTTTTACTCATCAGAGCATTTTGAATGTTCCTGACGGCAGGTTCAGGACGAGCTGAGAGCCAGCTCTGTGGCTGAACAGACCATCCACTACAACATATGTGTTCTTATCAAACCACCATACAATGATTTACCACTTCATTCAGCTCTGGTGCTCTGCCAAACCCGTTTATCACAGACCATGTGCTCTGAGGTCAGGTGCTGCGGGTAAAATGAAACCAATTTTCATTCGACCAAAACAAAAGCTCAATATAGAACAAAGTGAATTAAGCCACAACAAAAACTCAGCATGGAGCTGGAAAAGATAACATGCGCTCCTCTTACTAGTGAAGCATGGGTCACTGCTACAGTTTACCTTCTGAGGAACACGATGAGCTTAATCCCAAATGTGAGAACACCTGACTTAAAGCTAACAACTCATATTCTCCTTAATTCTCCTTCTCAGTCCACTGGAGTAGAAAGAGAAAGGGAGCAGGAACTAACTCCTGATCCGTGCAAATACACACATATATCAATCTTTCACTGCCTGAAAGGTCACAGGGGCAGCTGGAGCTAATACCAAGTTACATAGTGTGAAGGCAGAGCACATACAGGCCAAAACTATACTACTACTATAGTGTCTACCAAAATCAGGACACAGCCCACAGCCGGTCAGTAGTGTTGTCTACTCAATGCTGCACATCACTATGGATAAGTCTCGTTTGTGTGAAAGTGGGCATTTACTTTGTCTGCTGAGAAAGGAGACACCTACCATTGGCTATGCTAGGTCACCTTTAAGTCCCTGATTTAGGAGAGCCTTTGTATTCGGACATGTACGCGGCAGCGTTGCTAGGCAGGCAAACCCTGAATTAGGACACGGCAAGTAAATCAGGGCAACGAGAAGTCAAAGTAAACTACAGAGGCCACACACGAGACTTGCTGCAGTATTTGTAATTTGAAAAACAAAGATGGTCGGAGCGACACATCTCACCTAAAGAAACAAATGTAAATGTGAGTGCATTCAGTCACATGTAGCCGAAACACAACTTGAGGTAACATCAAAAGATATCTGCTATATATTACACTTCGTGGGGGCAATTGTGAGATGGGTCTACCTAAAAAAACAAATCAGTACTAAAGCCATAAACCAGGCTCTACTCATGGCCTAATGAGACCAGTGGGATTTAGAGGGAGCGAGCGATTGCTGTAAGAGGTTGAGATCATGACTTGGAGGAGAGTCACAGAGGCAAAAAGTGTTACGGAGAAGATTTGATCACTCCTTTGTACCAGCATTCACACAGAGCCTGTACACAGTGACCTAATGCTAACCTAGTTTATTTGTTCTAGTTAATGTCAACCACAAAGAAGAAGACTGATGAGTCTGAGCAGAGTGATGTCACGCTGCTCTCCGAAGTTAAATCATATAGATTTAGACCTAAATTAATTACATATTATAGACACGTTGTTCTGCGATTCTCTGAGATCACGCAGGGTCGTGGACAGGATCAAATTTATAAATTCAAAAAGAACTGAGCAAATGGTAAAACTAAGGCTGAGGAGTGGCAGAAAGCAGTACGAGTGTCCAGCTGGAGGAGACCTGAACTGAACAGACAAATACTGTCTTGATAATTTACTACTTACTGTCACACTGGCTTCTCTAATCACTTCTAAGAAATCTACCATGGTGCCACTTATTAAAAGTGCTACAGGAGGTAGAGAAGGTCTCCTTATTAATTTGGTAGTTTGGAAAAAAGTCTCTCATTTCATTTCATTTCATTTGTGTATTTAGGAGATGCCTTTATCTAAAGGGACTCACAAGGGGGAGGTGTCATTAAGAGGTCCCTCTGGGAACTGAACTCAAGACTCCGTGCTTACAAGGCAGACGTGCTCACCGCTACACTCTCACTTGTATGTAAAGTTACTTTAAACAGCTTAGGCCTGGATGGGTGTGAATTAAGGCTAGATTTCAAATTGGACTTAAAAATAACAAAGCAATAACATGAATTTAAATTTTAAAAGCAAAACTTTATCATTAATGAAAGTTCCATTTAAAATGCCTCTTGCTGAATCTCTAAGTGATTACATCAAAATGCTTCAACAAAAAGCAGTAAACCTTGGAGTAAATAAAGACTAAATTAGATTGATCAAATTCATATGTCTTTTATCAAATATAGAAACAAAATATTTCAGGGTCTTCATAGTTAAAGTGATCTTGACATCTTGTGTTAAATGCTCTGAGCTGTGCACACGGCAGATATGCTTCATGCACACGATGACATATTAGCCACAGTTCAGAGTTCAGTGTCCCGCTGAAAGCAAAGACACTTAGCAACTCTGTATTCTTCCACACAACTCCAGTTTCATGAGGCCAGAAAGGGATAAGACGTTCCACACATGCTTCCAGTGCTCCAGCGCACTCAGCACCTAAAATGTTCCCACGTTCTGCATTTAAGCTATTCGCCTCCTGGAGGCCCCCCAGGTCAGGTAGGACGGGAGAGGAGAGTATGTCAAGTGTGAAGGGGGAACAGGATCTAAATCAGTCTAGTGGAGCTGAAACTGCCATAGTCTGTATATGCAGCACTGTCAGGGGCACTAGTTTTTTTTAGTATGAGTGAAGAAATCAAGTAAAACAGTGGAAAGGAAAATCTCTGGGTGAAATAAGACACATCTGCCATACACTGTTCATTTTCTCATTTTGTCGAATTAGAGCACAAAAACAACACGAGAACAGCCAACCTTCACAGCACTGCACACAGTCATTAGTACAAATCCTCTTGTGAAGTGTAAAGTATGGAATACTGTCATGATGAATACACACAGTAATTACTCTTTTTTTCATCATTTCCTATTAATTTTTAAATGATTTTTTTTAACATTAACATAGATCCAAACCTAAGTACAAATAGACCTGAACTACCAAAAATGACTTGGAAGTAGTAGAAGTTTGTAATTCTACTCAATCATTATAACAGCACAAATACAACTACTGTTCTATTTTCTGATTAGGAAATAAGTAATCAATATTTTTAAAATCAATATCAATAATCAGCATAAAAGTATGACATTCATTTGAGAACAAAAGTATAAAAAGTGTTTACAAGGTGGTGAAGTACTTGTACTTTGTAACATGACACCTCTATAAAGAAAAGGTATCATGGAGGAAGATCCTCATAAAAGATGTGAACCAATGACACATAGAACATGGTCAAAAATGACACCTGGAGGCATCTCAGGGCTTTGGTTGTAAATGTATGGTTTTTGGGATTGCACACATTGAATCCATTGTTTTTCAGTAGAACACTATTGAGTTTTGCCTCATGTGGCCTCAGAAAACAATTCAAATAAACCATTTGAAGAGAAACATCTGGATTTCCAAGTGCTCCAATGTTTTAACACCTCATTCCAACCCGACAACAACAGAAGACCAGTAGGGAACTTAAGGCTCAAAATTACAGAGCAGGATTTATCAGAACATTTTTGTCGGTGCTTCTCAGCTCTGTTAATCAAAAATTCTAAGAAAGACAAACAGAACATGGGACAGTAGTCAGTGTTCTTATTAAGTTGATGACGAGGTGTTCGTGAATCACACTAGAAAGGCTCTTCTTTGTTCCTACAACAGGATGTCAGATATGAATTCAGTCAATTATGTATACTTTTGTACTCTCTATATTGTGGAACATACTGTACAGTATATCAACCAAAATCGACCAGATATAATTAGTGAATAAAAAATAATACAAATGAATGCTGGTTGCCCTTGATTCTCTCTGTCGCTGTTTCAATATCTCAAAGCTGCTGCCCACTTGAACAGATAGACAGAAAGGAACAGAAACAGCTCTGTGTGCAGCTTTGTTGCTGAGCTCTTCAGTGATGCACTCTTGATAGCGCTCAAGCTAATGCTGCGCTGAGAACACCACTGGACAGAGCAGAGCCAACACTAATCACTAACCTAACCGTAAAGAGGTACTGGTATAAAAACTGAGCCTGATCTCTGTCATGCCACACTGCAGCATTGGGAATGCCAAAAACTAACTGTCTACCTTTGGTTTGTGTATTCTGTTGTGTGTTTTAAGACAACTTTATTAACGACTATTTCAGCAAACACAGCACAGAGAACAGGCTCACTCAGAGATAAACAGCTCTTCTGCATCAGTGCAGATCTATGACCATTGACATGAGACAAAGAGACTGATGTCCTTGTGTGTGTGTGTGTGTGCGTGTATGGTCTTTTGTTTCCTCTAACGAGAACGATGAGTCTGAGCGTTACCGTTACGTCACCTCCTCTTACAGAGATTGGAGAGGTCCAGTGAATGAACATGTGACAGAAGACTTTACATCATCTCTTCACAGTTGCATGGCTTTGTGTGTGTGTGTGTGTGTGTGTGTGTGCTCCTAGTGAGGCTAAAATCAGCCTAATGTCCAACAGCAGACTCTGCAGGTATTAATGCTGATTACAGTCATGAACAATATTCCCCAGATTCTGCAGTGACTCAGACCCAGGTCTTTAAAGGACATTCTGACTGGGTGTGTGCTGCCCTGCGCTGTCTCCAGCGTGGTGCTGCACTTGATGGATGGAGTCCCAGTGGAGGGACGGGGTAGAGAGGTGGGGGTCTCCTAGTCCTTTTGTGCTGAAGGGGCGGGGGGGGGGGGGGTGGGGGGGGTGGGGGGTTTGTTGGTCAG
>NC_024325.1:5747330-5750442 GCF_000523025.1 Cynoglossus semilaevis | reverse complement strand
GGGGGGGGGGGGGGGATTGAGTGTTTGGTGGATATATTGTGTCATTACACTTCAGCTAGCAGGATAGATTTAGCTAGGCAAATCAGCAGAGTAAGGACTGGGATAGAAACGTAGATGCATGGGAGTAAAAAAGGGTGAGGCTAAAATGATAAGCAGTGTCTCTCTCTCTTCGCTGAGGCCCTCCCTCCCCCAAGACATCAGACACATTAGCCGTGCAGCAGTAGACAGGGAGTTGGACTTGTAAACGGCCGAGAGGGGCGGCAGGCTTCATCACACACATGAGTGCACACACACATTCAGCCATTCACCAACAGCCTCTATAAGTGCATGCACTGATGTTGAGAGGAGAGTGGGAACACTCCTTCACAGCTGTTAAAAATCTGACTGATGTATGGGCCGCTCGGACACACCGACCCTTTTACGCCTTTGTCTCCGTCCTCTGGCACACGCAAACGTGAAACAACACTTTTCCTCCACACAGGTTCATCATTAATCTGAGTGTTAGAACAACAATAAACCAAGTCTCCGTGTATGGGTCCTTCATTTCCTATCAGTTCCTTACTGCACCACAGCCGGTTTATGTCACATGTCCGAACTTTGGTGTTGGAAGCGCTATCTGCCGAGGTGTGTCTTTATAGGTGTACGATGAATACACCGAGCCCTGAAAACAAACACAGGGCAGGAAGGACGGTGCAGGTCTGGTCGATGACACATAAAACAAAATGAGCTGGGTGACACAGCAAACATACAAGTTTACGAGCAGCAAACTCTGCCATCTGCCCAAGGCACAGCGCCAAGTCTCTGTATTACTCTCCAGGGATTTGAGTCATGAAATGGTAGTTATTTAAACTGATTAAAATGTATTGATTAACTAATAAAGACACGGCGCTGGTTTGTTTGCTGTGCATGTTACACCTATAAAAATCCACATTCTCAACACAATGCCAGAAGAGGCTCATCTGTGCCAAACACTAACTGATGTAAAATAGGTGGAAGCAATTGGGCTGCAGCAACTGGGTCCCTGCACAATCACGTTCAGGGGTTGGGAGTAAGTCAGACATTACCATGGTTACCCTCAACATTTAAAAAATGTGAGGTTTCACATGTAACAAAATTGAATGAATTATCATAAACAAAGTAAATGAGTACATAATCAAAAGCCCTTTATTATTGCATGTCTTTGTGCTTGTAGCCATATTAGTTCACCATTTCATTAAAGATTTTAAAGTAGGTGAATGCATGAATAAACGTGTCATGTCAGTGGCTCCAAAAATTCTCAATATTTGTTTGAACCAAATTTCCCATATGAACACCATCATGGTTTTTTCAATTGCAGTTCTACTGCACAGCTGTTAAAGCAGTGTATGTTAGACACCGGACCATCACTGGCACAAACACATCTTAGTAACAATAACCAAAACCTAGTTTTTCACCACACACACCAGAGAACGATGACATAGTGTTTGGACAGGAACAGCGTGTGTGGTTTTGGACTCCATTAATAGTAAACTGTCTCAGGGAATAACCCACAGAGTGGTATATATGGAGCAGGATGGGACAAAATGGCAGGTTTTAGATAAACCATATGGAAGAGCAGCATTGGCTGGTGTACTACGAGATTGATGCTGAATACATTTATTTTCCCAGTGTCTGTCTGCAGACGCTATCATGTAGTCAATGGCTGCAGAGCAGGCAGGGAAAGGAGGGGAGGAGAGCAGAAAAGCAGTGAAGCTGGAGGCCACTGAGCACAGACATAATGGGCGACTGAAACCAGGGACACTGGGAATAACAATAACACACAGCACGGACCAAAATGTGCGCCCGTAAAAGACGACCAATAATCAAGCTTCGAAAGTGCGGCCTTTTTTATTGGACACACATGCTTGTTAAAGTTTAATTCCAACGGCAAATTGTGTGGATACAACTGAATCCCAACAGCATGTTTACGGCGTCAACAAGTTCACTGTGGAGCCAACATTACAGTGAGCTTGATTATATGCTGCCACATTCAGCAGGTCCCTGTGGTACTTCATACAGCAGAGAGAAAACATGTCAATCCACAGGGCCAAAACCTCAGCTGCTGAGAAAAACGTCATTTTCACTAGTTGTCAACATTTGTTAAAAAATATTAATAAATATTAACCCATTTGTAACCAAGTATCAGTTACCTAATGATCCTAGACTGATACAGTGGTGAGTCATTCTAAGGAAAAAAGGAGTAGGACGAGAAAATAATTTTTATTCCGTTTCACACTGGCATTGTTTTTTTTTATCTGCAGTTTTAAGTTAGAGAGAAATAAATACTTAACCAAAGAAATGTCATCGTTACTTCTTAGGTTTTTTATGCACCTGTTATAAAGTTAAAAGCAATTAAGGCGTTTGCCAAACCCACACAATTATCACCATCTAATTGTATACAAGTGTGTTCCAGGAGGGAGGCCATTCATTAGACTGCACTCGCTAACAAATGCACAGAAAATGTGTGACGTCCTGAGTCATTCCCAGTGTGTGTGTTTGTGTCGATGTGCGCGCGACAGTGTGTGTTAAGATCACTTAACATATGTCATCGACACACACTTGTACAACAAATTCTCATAAAATAACACGTCTGCATTCACAAGGACGTGGCTCCATATGGAGCCAAACCACAGCCAGAGATTCAGCCGCCCACTCTGCTGAGCCAACGGGATTCAAAGGCTGTTGCTGTCTGTAAGTGAACAGCATTAACCAGGTTATACTGTGTTCTACGCTGGAGGTGTTCAGACACGATTAAAGGAGAACAGAAACAGGTTTCTCCACAAAAATGACACTTGAGTCTTTTTGTATTAGTTCATTAGATACTGTTCACATGGAGTCAGGAGGAGGAGTTGCAGCCAATCACTAGCTGACACTGGACGAGAGAATGTCACTTATTGTCACTTACATTTATCTACATGTATCTATGGTTTGAATTTCTCCATAACCTGAAGTGAACCTGCATGTCTTCCCTACCAATAAACAGAGAGAGAACAACAACTACCAACTGAACAGCTGTGGTCAAACCAGGACTTTAAATATAACCTTTGCGGGGAGGCCCTCGTACCAAGAGTTAAACCAGCAGTCTGCTAATGCT
>NC_024325.1:5744923-5747300 GCF_000523025.1 Cynoglossus semilaevis | reverse complement strand
CAAATGACACGTGTAGAACATTCATCTTCAATCAATTTGTTTCTTTGTCACTCAACAATAACTTGTGCTAATAATACAATCCAAAAGTCAATGACAGTGATGGAAAGCCCTGACAAAAACAACCTCCTCCGCCAGCAGAATCTGCCCGCTCCCAGTCAAACATTATCTAATATTCCAGTGTCATGAGACAATAAGTGCCACACTACAGCTGCTCTGTATGCAGAGAGACTCTTTTTCTGGCCTCCGGTGACTAATGTTTCCACAACAAAACCCTGCCTGACTCAACTTCTCCTTTGGCAAAGTTTTTTTTTATTATGGAAATGATATAATTTGTCTTCCAGCAGCAGGCCTCGGCTGAACCCCAGTCTCTGCCCAATCTCAGTCCAGTGCAGTGCACACTCAGAATGTGAGGTGGAAGGAGTGAAGAGCTCAGTGGAATGGTTATAATTAATGTCTTTGCTTAGATTTATTACACATTTAAAAAAAAATACACATGTATCAGTTAAGAAAAAAAAAAAAACACGTGTATCAGTTAAAACCGACCACTACAAATGTGAAAATTCAATTTTAGTTTTTGACCTCATGTGACAGTCTAATTAATTTGACATGTTTGATAAAGCTCTGAAGAAGATTATTTGGAAAACAAAAGCAAACACCAAGGCAAAAGAAGGAGACAGGGCTTTTTGAAAGCAGTGACGATGCCACAAAGGGCGAGACAGTGACGCTGCCCTGTGGCAGCGAGATCCGCCAGAACACACAGCTGGGATAACAAAGGAGAAGCAGTCGCTTCATACCAGCCCAGTTTCCATAAAACATGCAGTGAATGGACAGAGTCTGTGGTGTAACCTGAGCTGTATCAACAAACACCCTGTGGGTGAGTCCAATGGAGACACAGAATCTGCTCCTGCACTGCATGGCCAACAGCAAACAGATGATATAAGCTAACTGCTGACCTCTACTGGACTCTTAATGTCAAAGACTGGGAAATGTAGGCTAACTCCAAAAAAAGAACAGAAAGTAGAACTCAGCCAGAAAATAATCAATCACTACTTCACTTCAGCCTATTAGACAACTTTTGAAGAAGTAACCTGCTGGTATTTAACAGTGAAATCTAAAATAAGTATATTTAAAGAGAATTCCGAGGACTTTTACACCTACTGGAAGGTCGTGGACCCACAAGTGACACATTAATAAATTCCAAAATTCCCATATTAGAACTTTTTTATAAACTCTAAAAGGTCACTTCTTTAACAATCCACTTCATCAACTTGAAACAAGAATTGTAAAATGATATTTCTGGTCACTAGCATGGCCGGAGATAACTCTGGTGATGGATGTCCACAGTAAGAACTCTATATTAGACCATGTAAGACGAATTGTTGTCATTCTCATTCTAGCTGACTGGTTTCATCAATGATTTTTCCACTTGACTTGTTAACTATTTAACTATCCCAATGTAATTGTGAAAATGAGCTTCCTAATTCAAGAACAGACTAACTTTGATAGGTAACCACTCAACATTTTTGTACAGATTTTCTAGAATCTATTGACACAGATCAAATTTTATTTCTGGAATTTACAAGACACCTGATACTGTCGTTAGAATAAAGGAGAGATCAATCAGCAGTGGATATATTCTTCTCTAAGTTGAAGAGTAAGCTGCAGCTGTAGAATGGTGGATAGTTAGTACCACCATATAGGCCAAAGGTCATAGGTCAGTCCTGGGAATGGACCTTAGCCTGTCACTGCCTGGGAGCGTCAAAGATGGGGGGTATGAGGACTTAACCATGGAAGAGAGTGAGGCAACATTATTTACTTATATATAAATAAATGAAGGACTTTTTCCTATGGTTAAACTCTGACAATTCAGAGTTTGAGTTGTTGTTAGTTTACCAGGTACAAAACAAATGAAATAATGAATCAAACAATAGCACTGATGAAAACACATCTGTGCAAATGATCATTTGGATTAAACCAGGAAGGAGAGGGAACCTGCCTGTCAGATCTAAGAGAAGAAGGAAGTCCCATTTCTATCTGAAGCTTTGTCAACACTCAATTTCTATTGGAACATTGCATGGAATACACACACACACACACACACACACACACACACACACAGGCGGGTACGCTCTGACCTAGTTTAACTTCTCCATCATGTACTTTTTTTATGAACTGGGCTACAGGAGTGTGTAGAAAATCTTTACCTGGATTGAACCAAAGTCCACATTTTCATAGTGGAAGTGAGCACACTCTGCCAGTTTGGGAAAGTGTCCCTTGGTGAAGCATAGTCTAAAAAAAAAAAGTGACAACACACAGGTTCATTTTAGTGAGAGTGAGTGACAGCAGTGTGAGTGTATTAATGTATAGGAAAGAGAGT